>NW_021963443.1:0-97113 GCF_901765095.1 Microcaecilia unicolor | reverse complement strand
AAGAATGTGTGCCTGTTTTCTAGCACACTGGTGGCACATGTGTTGACACTTGACATTTCAATGGGCAAAGAGGGTGCCTCAAGACCACTGCACAGGTGATGAACTCTGCTCAGTAGAAGTGGAATTTGAACCAAATGTGAGAGTTCATCAGCTATAGGCTTTAAGTGAGGGCAGAGCCAAGTGACTTTGGGCGTGGGAATTTCATTCGTATATGGTATCTGTGGCTTCATGCTACCATCCACAGTGTCTATCATATTTTCACTTGTCGTCTTCAAGTTTCCTGTGCAGGTTTTGAGACTATAAAGCAGTCTTCATGCAGAGCAAACAAATCATAGAACTCTGACCTTTTTACTTCAAGTGCAATGACTTTAGTGATCTTGAACATCTTGAAGTATGCTTAGAAACACTGGAATGCATGGATAATAGTGTCTTTTCTGAGTTCTTTTCTCTTTGCTGTCTTTATGGTATCTGTGGTGAGGCTCTTGCACTATTGTCTATGCTTTCTTGAAAGTCTTTTCTTCTAGGCTGTCCTTGGGGTTAATTTTTTATTAGATACTTGTGTTAAATTTTTATTAGACACTTTTTTATGTGAGCTGGTTGATGCCCCTGTACAAGTCGTTGGTGAGGCCCTACTTGGAGTATTGTGTTCTGTTTTGGAGGCTGTATCTTGCTAAAGATGTAAAAAGATTGGAAGTGGGTCAAAGAAAAGTGACAAAAATGGTATGGGGTTTGCATAGCAAGATGTACGAGGAGAGGCTTGATGACCTGAACATGTATACCCTTGGAGAAGGAGAATCAGGGGTGATATAATACAGATGTTCAAATATTTGAAAGGTACTAATCTGCAAACAAACCTTTTCCAGAAACAGGAAGGTGGTAGAATGAGAGGACATGAATCGAGGTTGAAAGGGGGCCAACTCAGGAATAATGTTAGGATGTATTTTCACGGAAAGGGTGGTAAATACCTGGAATGCCCTCCCGTGGCAGGTGGTGAAGATGAAAACCATAACGGAATTCAAAAATGCATGATATAAACACATAGGAATCCTGTTTAGAAGGAATTGATCCAAAGACGCTTAGTGGAAACTAGGTGGCAACACTGGTAATTGGGAAGCAAAGCCAGTACTGGGCGGATGTCTATGGTCTGTGCCCTGATCTTGGCTGGATAGATTTCTATGGGCTGGAATGGAGCTTCTCAAGGCCTTCAGAAGTTTTAGAACAAGGACAGTGCCGGGCAGACTTCTACAGTCTATGCCCTAAAAAATGGCACGGACAAATCAAGATCAAGTATGCATATATTGTATCACCTCATACTTTATGTAATGAGTTTAACTTCTTGGGCAGACTGGATGGACCATACAGGTCTTTATCTGTCATCATCTGCTATGTTACTGATAATTAGACTGCAGTTGCCTTATGTGATAGACAATATTTATAGGGGTTTCTGAAGCCTTGCTCATATCCGGCTGTACTATGTACCTAAGCCTGTTCAGGTTAGAAAAATGTCTTTCCTTGTTTATTTGATAATTGTCCCATGTTTTGAGATCAGCTTATTGACTTTTCTGGATTTCATGTGTCCTTCCTCCTGCTGAGTCTGATCTGGATTTTCATACAATGCATTCAGAGTATCTTTTGGCTCAGTCTGCATATGTTTTTCAGCAGCCATGCTTGTATTAATCAAATGGGGCAATTCTAATACTTGGCGCCTCCAGATAGGTACGCTGAAGCTATATGCTGTACAGCAAGATGCCATTATAGAATACCAGTATAAATGCAAATTGGTGTGCCTATACATAGGCACAACCCTTTATGATAGGTCAATGGCAAGTGTGAATGGACATGCCAAAATGCACCATGCAACGTTCAATTTATAGTATTCTACAAGTTACATGCATAAGTTGGAGACACACCCATGCCCCTCCCATGCTCTGCACACATGTACACTCCCTTGCAATAGCATGCTATATTAGAACATAAGAACATAAAAACAGCCAAACTGGGTTAGACCAATGGTCCATCTAGCTCAGTATCCTGTTTCCAACAGTGGCCAATCCAGGTCACAAGTAACCGAGAGAAACCCAAATAGCAGCAACATTCCACATTACTAATCCCAGGGCAAGCAGTGGCTTCCCCCATGTCCATCTCAATAACAGACTATGGACTTTTCCTCCAGTAACTTGTCCAAGCATTTTTTTTAACCCAGAAATGCTAACCGCTGTTACCACATGCTCCTGCAACGAGTTCCGGAGCTTAACTATTATTTCCTAATATTTCCTCCTGTTCAGTATTGTGTTCAGTTTTGGAGGCCATATCTTGCTAAAGATGTAAAAAGACTGGAAGCGGTGCAAAGAAAAGCTACGAAAATGGTATGGGATTTGCATTGCAAACCGTACGAGGAGAGACTTGCTGACCTGAACATGTATACCTTGGAGAAAAGGAGAAACATGGGTGACAAGATACAGATGTTCAAATATTTGAAATGTTTTAATTTGTAAACGAACCTTTTCCGGAGACGGGAAAGTCATGAACTAGAGGACATGAATTGAGGTTGAAGGGGGGCAGACTCAGGACTAATGTCAGGAAGTATTTTTTCACGGAGAGGGTGGTAGATACGTGGAATGTCCTCCCGTGGGAGGTGGTGGAGATGAAAACGGTAATGGAATTCAAAGCTCGTAATGGACATATAATAACTCTTCCTCTCTACGATTCTCTTCCTCTCTATGATTCCCTAATGTGTCTGTACACACGAACCTTATTCTACCACAACATTACTGTATTTGTTCATACTGGAATTGGAGAACGCCTTTATGGTACTATGTAAGCCACATTGAGCCTGCAAATAGGTGGGAAAATGTGGGATACAAATGTAACAAATAAATAAATAAATATGCATGGGATAAACACAAAGGAATCCTGTTTAGAAGGAATAGATCTATGGAATCTTAGCGGAGATCGGGTGGTGACACCGGGATTTGGCGAGTAAAACCGGTGTAGGGTGGACTTCTACGGTCTGTGCCCTGATCGTGACTGAATAGATATGGATGGGCTGGAGTGTAAATTTTAAGGGGTTTCGACGTTAGCTTCAGAAACTTTAGTACAGGAATAGTGTTGGGCAGACTTTTACGTCTGTGCCTCGAGAAAGGCAGGGACAAATCAAACTCAGATGCTGGACCTGGTGTGAGTAGCATTAGGTAGACCAGGAAAAGGGTGGCCTGACAGAGAGAGGTTGCCAGACCCAGGGATGGAGGTTTTGGCCACTGCAGGGGTGCAGGTAAGACAGGCTTTGGTATTCTTGAGGCTTGGCGTCCTGAGCCAATGCTTCGCCTGGTCCATGCCTTGAGCCGACCGTGACACTGAGGTCAATATTCAACTCATGGCAGTAAGCAGCATGCAAGCCACTTCCAGCTGTGGCTGATCTAACCCTGGATCTTCAATGCTGGGGCATGCACAGCTCCCAGCATTGAACATCCAAGTATGTCTGCTGACCTGTAAGCTAACCAAGCACCAGCCAATATTGAGACCAATGCCTGGTTAACTCACCACGTAAAGTTAAGACAGTTGTTATGCTGTTCTAACTTTTGGGTCCTTTTACTAAGGTGCACTAATGGATTTAGCATGCACTAAATGATGACACCCATGATAATTGTTACCACATAATTTATCCATTAGCGTGCCTTAGTAAAAGGACCCTTTTATACGCTTACATATTGTGTCCACTAACCAGTTACACTGACACTCCACCCGCACTCTGCCCCTATCCAGTTAAGCACCGCTGAATAGCCAGGACTGGCTATCAACAGGGCTTAACCAAGCATTATAAACCCTTTTGAATATCTGCCCCATGAAATAGACAACCCTATTTAGCCTATGAAAGGCCAAATGACAAATGCAGAAAAGGGAAATTATATTTCATTTATTCTATATCTTCCCATAAAGCCTCTCGTGTACCTCCCCACCACTTCTCTCAGTTAGTGGTAGAAAATCCCTGGTAAACAGTTACTCAGCAGGATGTGCTTTGAAAATGTTTGCCTGGCGGTGCAAAGAGAGATTGCAGAGTGAAGGGAGCACAAAAGCAGGAGATTCCTCCACTTAGGCTAGTTGAGGTGGGGAGAGATTCGGAGATTGAAGTCAAGGAGGCAAAAATAGCTTGTTATGGACTCTCTGCCACAAGCACCCTCAGCATCCCTTGCATCTGGTTTAGCACTTTACACCAGAATTTTTTTCTAGCTCTGGAACATTTCCAATTCATATGAAAATAAGATGATGATGTGACAAAGCATATCATGCATGCTACACTCAGCACTGACTCGACACTTCATAGTCTGATAAAACTCCTGGGGCTACTATCTGTCATGATGTTTCTGTCAAGTTATACAATGGGTTTATCCTTCCCAGGGTGCTGTTGAAAAGAAGCAGCTTAGCAGGATCCGTGGAAACCTGTTTCTTTCCCCTAGCGACTAGTGAAAAAAAGGTCATTCCATTAGAGGATGGAGGATATACGTATATATGTTGCTGTCCATGCGAGGAATCCTGACTCAGGTGAAAGGGAAATGAAAGAGTTAACAGAAGCACCAAAAAAAAGAGGGGAAAAAATAAACAAGTGGTATTCAAGTAAAGCTGAGCAGTGATTACAGAGCTTAACCAAGGATCAGAAAGACTTGCTTACTAGCAGGTACAGGGTGACAGAGGAAAGTATGAACAGAGAGACAAAGAAAAAGAGCGAGTCAAGATCACAGTGACAGAGAAATACGTACATAAATAAAGCAAGAAATACGCTTATAACTGCACAAAAAATAAAGCAACATCCAAAGACAGACTGACCATCCATAAGAGGAGGAGGCAGAAAGACAGAGTGCTGGAGTGAGAGAAATACCAAAAGAGGGAAAGTGCTCATACAGTCACTGTGGATTATTTATCACACATTCGAGGATCTGTCCTAAAAATATATTGCAGTTCTTCTTTCCACTGAGGGCTCATGATGGAAAGCGCTCCTGTCCTGGAGAGTAGGCTCTACTCAGTACAAATTCTGAGCAAGCCCTGGCCCCAGAAGCTGCAGCAGTGCTAACTAACGTAAGTACAGGCTTCAACCCAGCCCAGGAAACTGGTCGGCTGAAGCAGATCTTGGATCAGTGTATGCAGGTTCTGTTTGCTTCACCTGCACAGCACTGGACCAGACCAGAACTTGTGTGTCTGGATGGCGGTGTATGTCCGGTGTCTGTGGCATGCTTTTCCTCATTTCTGCGCTTCATGCTATCATGCTATGTACATTTTGGCAGTTGTAAGTGTTTCTGTGAATTTCTGCCTATGCACCCAGGTGTTTGCCCTCATTCTGCACTTTCCCTTTATACATTTCTAGGTGTGTCTGACAGTGACTTTGCTTATGTGGATGTTGCTGTATTGCTCCAATTTGGTTATTTACCTCCATGTGTGTGTGTGTGTGTGTGTGTGTGTGTGTAACATGTTTGGGCACACACAGAAGGTATTCTATTGTAAAGGTGAGAGAACCATGGTCATGCCTTTTTCCAACCTGATGCATTTGTACATAGTGTCATGTGCTATGTGTTTAGTGCAGGGGTTGTCAACCCAGTGCTCAGGACGCACCAAGTGAATCAGGTTTTCAGGATGTTCACAATGAATATCCATGAGAGATTTGCATACAATGGAGCCACTGCATGCAAATCTCTCTCATGCATATTCAAGGTGAATATCCTGAAAACCTGACTGGCTTGGTGTGTCCTGAGGACTGGTTTCTGAACTGCAGGTTTAGTGCAAGCAGGGTGACTCCATTAGGTGCCAAACCCCAGGGGTTTGAGTCAAGCTGGGAATCTGTAAGGCCAAGAGGGAAAAGGAGCACCGAAAGCAACCCTTTCCCTGGACACTGTTTTTCAGTAGCTGCTGCTATCAGCTGTGAATAGAATGCACAGAAATCTGTCTGTCTGCTTAGCATTTCCATGCGAACATGATGCAGTGGAATTGAAATATATGCAATGCGCTTGTGTGTACATGCATAGTGTGGAAACAAGATCAGCATGGTGTGGAGCTGTTTTGCAAGTGAGTGCATACATTTCATGTGTCTGCATATATCTCAGCTTGCAGCTATGCGTAAGGGAGATGGATGTTCATAACTGACTTCTACATTGATACCTTAGATACATACATTTATCAAAATGTGGGCTGGGTTTAGCTCAGTCCTGTTTCAGTAGTAGCTCAAGGCGAGTCACATTCAGGTGCAGAAGATTTTCTCTTGTCCCTGGAGGGCTTATAATCTAAAGGGCCAATATTCAGCTAACAGCGATCAGCGTTTAAAACACTGACCTCCGTGTTTTAAATGCTGATTCGGCACCAGTATCTAGAAACCAGTCGGTAAGCTATGATATTCAGACCACTAACCAGATGAAGTTAGCGAAGGCTTCTTGTTGTCCAAACTTTATCCAGTTAATGGTCTGAATACCACTGATGACTAGATAATCTCTGGCTGTGCCCGAGGACCTCCCTGGCTTTGTCCAGATAGTAATGGGACTTTTTTTTGGATTTTAAATATGCTCTTATATTCAATAACTACATAGTTCTGCCACCAAGGCTATCCCTAGGTAGCATAAAATTTAAAAGTGAACAGTGCTCAGTTGTGCCTATTACTAATCACCCCGATTGCTCGAGAACATAATATAAGCAGCCTTACATCATTGCACTGCGGCCTATCCTACCTCCATATCTTCTAACAATGCAAGCTACCTAGGGATAGCCTTGGTGGCAGAACTATGCAGTTATTGAATATAAGAGCATATTTAAAATCCAAAAAAAAGGTTTCCAATGAAGTCCCATTAGTTTTGCATACACGAAACTGGAACTAGAGAGGATACCCCAGGTCTGTATTACTTTGTCCAGATAGTGCCAAGGCAGTCAGAGGATATATTCAAGGGTAATGTCTGACTGGTACTTAATGAGTTAGCCACAACTGCTAAACAGATAAGTGCCTTTGAGTATTGGGTCCTAAGTTTGTGCCCAAGGCAGTGGAGGGTTAAGTGACATCCCAAGGTCACAAGGAGTATCAGTGGGATTTGAACCCTGGCTTCTCTGGGGCTTAGTTTGCTGCACTAACCAGTGGGCCACCCCACAAATTTTTCCTAACTCCACTAGAAAGAAAAAAAGAAAGCTTCTGGTAACATGTCTCTGTTATCCATCACCCTGTCCATGAGGCTAGACCAGAACAGGCTTGACAAAACACAGCAACTGTTAGGAAGGTAGTGAAACATGAAGCCAGCTTACTCTCACAGCCCTCTAGATAAAATGTACGCCACACAGTTTAACCAAGGTTTTTGCACAAGATACTAACTTACTCTCCTGAGACCATTCTAACAGGTGTCTCAAGTTAACAAACAGTTCATATTCTAATATTAAAGGGTGTCTAAAGAGGCTATGTACACACTACAGTGCCCAGCTCAGCTATAACACAAAAGCTCTGTGGTAAGGGTGGATTGATTAGTGCTTATAAATTAAAAGGTACTGAGATCCACACATAGCTCTGCCAATGCACCTCAGTCCTGACCTGCAGCACCCTCTACTGCTCCAATACAAGTGCTGCGTATGTCTAGTAGCGCTATAGAAATGATTAGTAGTACAAGGACAACACACAAAGCTCTGACGGTGTACCTCAAGCCTGCCCTGCAACACACTTGCTTTTCCAGGATAGGAACCCCACAAAGTTCTGCCAGTGCACCTCAGTCCTGCCCTAGAGCACACCTGCTATTCCAGGACTGAGACCCCACACAAAGTTCTGCCAAACCATCTTAATCCTGCCCCGCAGCACCCTCTAATGTTCCAATAAAATGACCCCACACAAAGCTCTGCCAGTGCAGCTCAGTCCTGCCCTGCAGCACACCTGCTATCCAGGACAGGAACCCCACACAAAGTCCTGCCAGTGCACCTCAATCTTGCCCTTCAGCACCTTCTACTATTCCAATAAAGGGACCCTTACATACACTCTGCCACAGAGAGTACCCCTCCTCCATGAAACACACACATAGTTCTCCAATGCCCTTCATTTATTAGGATAGATGAGGTTAACTTGCCTTTTTCTGTCTGTGAGAGAAGGGGCACTGGAAAATATGTATCTGTTCTTATATTTGGTACTGATTCCTTGGATATTTGAACTGTGTGTGGTGTATTTCTTGATGCCGGTAAAGTATTAATTATTTTTTATTGTTAGCCCCTTTGAGTCTGGGGAGGGAGAGGAGTAGAATTTATTAACATACTGTAATAATATATAACCTCCAGCATTTTCTGATTACAACCATTGAACTGTAACCCAATGATTTTTCGTTGCCTTGAGAATTGAACTCTACTGCAGAATATATGTTATTCCATCACAAGCTAAAAATGTAGCATTTTGTTTGTCGTTAGGGAGAATATCCTGTACACAGAATAGACTGCTCTAGTGTTTTGTAGAATTGGGTGGTGAATGTAGGGCTTGGACGCATACAAGATAGTTTATTTTCTGAGATTGATTGATCATTGTACCTTTTTAAAAAAATGTATATATTTAATGTATACAGCTAGCTGTTGTCCTCCTTCAAGTTGCAAATATGGGTTATCCCCCAGATTCTATATAAGGCACAGCAAGTAGTATGCATTAAATTGTGTGTGTGTCCAATTTAAATGTGCTACTCAATTAACGAGCCAATTAGTGAAGATAATTGGCCAGTAACAATTATCACCACTAATTAGCAATAATTGGAATTTACATGCGCTTCTTTTTAGAAGTATTCTTTAAAAAAGGCGCACGTAAATTCCAAATTGCGTAGCTGAAAAGGGGGCATGGCCATGAGAGGAGTGTGGGCATCAATCACATTTACGCGTGTTGTTATAGAATTCGAGGGAACGCGCATATTTACACCAGGTTTTCAGTGGTGTAAATGGCCGCATCTAAATGTACATGCGTTCCCCTGACTTATGTGCTGTTCTATAAACCAAGTAGCGCTTGGTGTGTTATTCCAATGTGCCTACATTTTGCATGCCATATACAGAATCTAGCCCTATATGTCTTTAAATGGACTGAAACAAAATAAAGTTGAAAGCATAGTCTCCAGCTGGAACAGTAGGATATTGTGCTAGTGGCTAGAGTTTAGCTAGATGGTTCTTTTACTCTTGGTTATCAGTTCATTTTGTCACTTATACTCCTAATCGAGGCAGAATTAGCTTTATGAATGTACTGATCTTCTCAGGATCAGAGGCCCAATCATATCTCCAGCCTGAGCTGTCCTTTGTAGAGCAGCTTCATAGTAAATCACTCGTAGCCAGCAAGATGCCACCCTGGGCAAAGGAACATTCAATGGGAGAGTGCAGGAAAAGAGTCTGGTGTGGTCCAATGAAACTAGTGTGGCTCCTGATGGGAAAGGGGGCAAAGGAGAGGAACAGAAGTTTGACATTTCAGGTTTTTTCCCAGTCTTTGTGGGTTAGAAAATGGCATGAAGCTACTTGTCGTTTGCATGTCCATCCCTAATGTCCTCTTGCCCTATAACCAGGGACCTTTCACAGAGAAAGGTTAGCACATGCAGGCAGCAGTTTCAACTACCAGGGTTAGAGCTGAAAATTGGCAGCCAACAGGGGAGATGATGAAGTGCTGGGAGAAGGTCAGCTTTTGAAGCTTGTTTTGATTTTCTTGTTGCCTACACTAAGTCCTCCTCAGTAATGCAACTTCATGAATTCCACGTTCTTCAACACTAAAACAGGCTCCATATGCTTTCAAGTCACCTAGGATCAGTTTGACCAAGGTCACATAGAGGGGAATTTTCAAAAGGGATGTCCAAGTTGCGATTTGGACGTCCTTCCAAAACAGCAAAATCCAGGGGCGGGGAAACCCGTATTTTCAAAACAAGATGGACGTCCATCTTTCATTTTGAAAATACCATCAGAGACGTCCAAATCCTTAAATTTGGACGTTCCTAGACATGGACATTTCTGTCTTTCAGCAATTTTCGAAACCAAAGACGTCCATGTCAAAAACGGCCAAATGCAAGCCATTTGGAGGTGGGAGGAGCCAGCATTTGTAGTGCACTGGTCCCCCTGACCAGGGGCGTATCTGCGTGGGGCCACAGGGGCCTGGGCCCCCACAGAGTTTGCCCTGGCCCCCCCTCCCGCCGCCAGCCCTCCCCTGCTGCCGTTTCTTACTTTTGCGCCGAGGTCCACTTCCTCCTGCACCTTTAAAAATATTTCTTCAGCTGGCGGGGGACCCCAACCCCACCAGCCAACCCGAGGTGATGTCTTTCAAGTTCTTCGTCCGCTGTGGCCGACGTGCTGGAGTTGAGCGGCTGAATCCAGTTCGGAGTCTGACGTCATGCGACGTTCGGACGTCGTGCGACGTCAGACTCCGAACTGGATTCAGCCTCTCAACTCCAGCACGTCGGCCGAAGAACTTGAAAGACGTCATCTCGGGTTGGCTGGTGGGGGTTGGGGTCCCCGCCAGCTGAAGAAATATTTTTAAAGGCCCAGGAGGAAGTGGACCTCGGCGCAAAAGTAAGAAACGGCAGCGGGGAGGGCTGGCGGCAGGAGGGGGTGGAGAGAGTCGTTGGTGGTGGGGGGGGGGGTCGGTGGTGGTGGCGGCGGTGGGGGGGGCTAAAATGTGCCCCCTCCCTCTGGCTCTGGCCCCCCCTACCGCCGGAGGCCAGATACACCTCTGCCCCTGACATGCCAGGACAGCAACCGGGCACCCTAGGGGGCACTGTAGTGGACTTCATAAATTGCTTCCAGGAACATAGCTCCCGTATATGCTGAGCCCCCAAAACCCACTACCCACAACTGTACACCACTATCATAGCCCTTACGGGTGAAGGGGGGCACCTATATATGGGTACAGTGGGTTTGTGGTGGGTTTTGGAGAGCTCGCTGTTCCCTCCACAAATGTAACAGGTATGGGGGTATGGGCCTGTGTCCGCCTGTCTGAAGTGCACTGCAGTATCCACCAAAACTGCTCCAGGGACCTGCATGCGCTATCATGGACCTGAGTATGACATCTGAGGCTGGCATAGAGGCTGGCACGACATATTTTGAAAGATGTTTTTTGATGTTGGGAGGGGGTAGTGACCACGGGAGGAGTAACGGGAAGTCATCCCCAATTCTCTCTGGTGGTCATCTGGTCATTTCGGGCACCTTTTTATGCCTTAGTCATAAGAAAAACAGGTCCGGGTGAAAACATCCAAGTGTTCATCAGGGACGTCCTTGGTTTTTTCGATTATGGGTCAAAGGCGTCCAAGTGTTAGGCACACCCAATCCCGCCTTCGCTAAGCCTCCGACACGCCCCCTTGAACTTTGGCCGTCCTTGCGACGGAGTGCAGTTGGGGATGTCCTAAATCGGGTTTCGATTATACCGATTTGGACGTCCCTGGGAGAAGGATGTCCATCTTCCAATTTATGTCGAAAGATGGACATCCTTCTCTTTCGAAAATGAGCCCATAAAGTCAGCTAACATCTCTATTTATGAGCTCCATTCTCATCGCCATCACCAAAGAACACTTCCTGTACTACAGCATTGTGACTTCCACATGCGTTACCAATGTTACCTTATTCATGCAGTGATAAATTTAAGTAATTGATGACTAGCAAACAGCAACAACCCAGACACCAACCCAAGAGTTTTAGCTCTCCTAATTCAGCTACAGAAGACTTTTCTCTACAGTACACCGGTTGCTCTATCTCTCACTTTAGGATTTCCTCACATTACAATCAGTGTCATTTTCTTTTGTTTCTTCACCCACAGGAGATTCTTGTCATCTGCTGAGATGACAGCAAGCTGGAACACCTCAGAGACCCAGGATGTTAAGCCAGGGGCATCATCGTGCCAGTGGTCTTCTCCTCCTTCTTCCTGGGGACTGTGGGCAATGGTCTGGTGCTGGCTGTTCTGTTGCGCAATGATCAGATGAAGTATAACACCACCAACCTCTTCATTCTCAATTTGGGTGTGGCTGACTTGTGCTTCATTGTCTTCTGTGTGCCCTTCCAGGCCACCATCTATACCCTAGATGGCTGGCTCTTCGGGGCCTTCATGTGCAAAGCTGTGCATTTCTTCATCTACCTGACCATGTATGCCAGCAGCTTCACCTTGGCAACAGTATCCGTGGACAGGTAAGGGTCCTGTACCCTGGATCACAGGCCCAAAATTCAGATTCTTCCTTCATCTAGAAACAGAGGGGGCAATTTTATGACTTAGCATCTAGATGCAATGCACTGAACACAAATTCTAGAACGGTATTGGTGTTCAGAATGCTGGTGTGAGTCAGCATCTATGTGCTACGTTGAGGAGCATCCACTTACGCCGAGTCAATAGCAGATGCAAATGTGCATGCCTAAATGTGGCTTTTAGACTAGATTTAGTAAATGACACTGAAAAATAAACCGCGTGGAGCGCTGATCTGTCAACAGTACTCCAAGTTGTGCAACATGTATAGAAAAGTACTTAAAGCCAATTTCTGTGCCAAACTTCGGGCGCAAGGATTTACACCAACTGAAATCTGATATAAATCCTGGCTCAGAAGTTAGGCACAGATCTCCGGTATTCAGTAATACTGCACACATATTTAGCCAATGTCCCAACTCACCCATGCCCCTCCCATGGCTGCATCCCCTTTTGAGTTATACGTGGTAAGATTTGCATGCGTGTCTTTACAGAATAGTGCTTAGCAAAATGCGCACACAAATCCACCAATAATTAATCATTAGCACCTAGTTACTGGTGCTTATTAGTTCTGTCACATCTCAGGATAGCGTGCAAATTTGCGTGTGAAAATTTGCATGCCATTTAGGAGTAAAGTGATGTGGTAGCTGTGTTAGCCCACTTTTAAAGGTCATAAATAGAAATAAACAAAACATGGAAAGAAAAAAAAATGATACCTTTTTATTGGACTAAATACATTTTTTGATTAGCTTTCAGAGGTAACCCTTCTTCTGTAGATCGGAAATAAGCAAATGTTGACAAATGTCAGAATATATAAGTGAAACACAAAAGCATTCAAATGGCAGTCTCAAAGGAAGAGGATGGGGTGGGTTAGGTAAGAAAAAGGGAGAGCTGGGTGGGTGAGAGACAGGAAGAGATGGATGAATGATAAGGGGGTGACAAAACAGTAGAATTTTAAGGTTTATAGGGATAGAAAGCCCAGATCTTTAAGTCCTGTCTGGTGAGTGTGAAAAAATATTTCATCATGTTGTCTTCAAAGGTTTTACTTTCCTGGATTGTTTTAAAATTTCCTTGTAGTATTCTTATCATAAGATCATTGATGCAGTGTTCTGGTCTTGTAAAGTGCTGTCCCACAGAGGTGACATCCTGGTCGGTATTGGAATGTTTAATATTGTGCCTATAAATTGAGCCTCGTCTTTAGCATCTGGCTTGTTTCTCCAATATAGCATCCTTCTTCGCACTTTTTACATTGAATGATATATGGAGAAACAGAGAGTAGGGTTAAATGGGCAGTATTCTCAATGGAGAAGGGTTGATAGTGGGGTTCCAAAGAGGTCTGTGCTGGGACCACTGCTTTTTAACATATTTATAAATGAACTAGATATGGGAATAATTAGTGAGGCCATTAAAGTTGCTGACGACACAAAGTTATTCAAAGTTGTTAAATCGCAAGAGGATTGTGAAAAATTGCAAGAGGACCTTACGAGACTGGGAGACTGGGAATCGAAATGGCAAGTGCAAAGTGATACATGCGGGAAAGAGGAACCCAAAATAGAGCTGCGTGATGCAAGGTTCCACATTAGGAGTTACTGACCAGGAAAAGGATATAGGAGTCATTGTTGACGATACGTTGAAACTCTCTGCTCAGTGTGCAGTGGCAGTGAAGAAAGCAAATAGAATGTTAGGTATTATTAGGAAAGGAATGGAAAATTAAAATTAAGGATGTTATAATGCCTTTGTATCGCTCCATGGTGCGATTGCACCTTGAATACTGTGTGCAATTCTGGTCATCGCAACACAAAAAAGATATAGCGGAATTAGAAAAGGTATAGAGAAGGGCAATGAAAATGATAAAGGGGATGGGATGACTTCCTTATGAGGAAAGGCTGAAGTGGCTAGGGCTCTTCAGCTTGGAGAAAAAACAGCTGAGGGGAGATATGATAGAGGTATATAATAATGAGTGGAGTGGAATGGGTAGATGTGAATCACTTGTTTACTCTTTCCAACAATACTAGAACTAGAAGGCACACAATGAAGCAACAAAGTAGTAAGTTTAAAACAAATTGGAGAAAATATTTCCTCAATCAATGTGTAATTAAACTCTGGAATTCATTGCTAGAGAATGTGGTAAAAGCAGTTAGCTTAGCGGGGTTTAAAAAAAGGTTTTGATATCTTCCTAAAAGAAAAGTCCATAAGCAATTATTAAAATGGACTTGGGAAATTCATTGCTTATTTCTAGGATAAGCAGAATAAAATGTATTGTACTGTTCTGGGATCTTGCCAGGTGCTTATGACATGGATTGGCCACTGTTAGAAACAGGATACTGGGCTTGATGGACCTTCGGTCTGTCCCAGTATGGCAATATTATATTCTTATGTACTTACATACACTAGTGTGCATTTAGGCTCCAAGTTATAGAATGAGGGGGAAACAGTGCATTTGCACCTCCCAGTGTTTTTGCTATTACTCTCTTATTTCTCTGACTTTTATCCAAGTTTATTGAAGACTTCTACCTCGCCCATCCATCAATCAATATCTCAGTGGCTACATAACAAATCCAAAAAGGAAGGAGAGAGAGATAAGAAAATAAACACTGGAAGCAGAAAGCAGGAGGACAGAGGGAAGAAGGGGGCAGAACTACAATAATAGATAGGGGGAAGTATACAATGGGTGAGGAAAATGCATATTTCAGGACAGCTATCGGAGAACACAAAGTGGGACAGGAGTCAGCCTTAGGCATCGGAGAAAAGGTGCGTCTTGAGTTCTGATTTAAATTGCTGAAGGGAGGAGCATAATCTGAGGTGCTGCGGCTGGGGTAATTTGTTTCAAAGCTCGGGGTCCTGTACCGAGAAAACAGAATGATGGGTGGTAGTGCAAGGGCTCGGAAAGAGGGAACAACGAGTAAATCAAACTATGATGACCTGAAAGGCTTGAAGGGGCAGAGCTGCGAATCTTAAAGACCAAAAGCAGCATTTTGAATATTATACAGTGTGGCAACCGTAACCAGTATGCTGATTGTAGAAGTTAAGTAACATGATCGTATTTCCTGTGTCCAGTGAGAAGTTTTATGGCCTTTCCGTCTCTTACACCTCTGCTAATGAATATACACAAATAAATACACACTACTGTCACATAGCGACGATGAATCTTAGACACTTGTCAATGTTTCCATTAACGTAACACATGTACATGGTCCTAAATTGTTAAGAAATCAATTGGTACCCTTATATCTTACAACAAATGTAAATTTTAAATGTATCTATTGTTTCTTTCCTAGAGCGTTTCTAATGCACAAGTGATTTATAGGTTTAAGAAATCAATGAGAAGAATCCTGTGTGTCAGGGTAGGTGAAGTAGAATAAGCAGTATTACTTGCAGGGAAACATACAGCATGATTGCTTCCATGCAGAGCCAGTGAAGTCTGGAAGAAGAGGGAGATTCATAGATCTATTGAGGCCAATATTCAGCTCGCAGGAGGCAGGCCGGCTAAATCCTACGGTCCGCACTGAGCCTGGATATTCAATGCTGGGCCAATATCAGGTGGGTTTTTGGCCGCTATAAACTTAAACAGGCTCAATGTGGCTTACATGGGGCAATGGAGGGTTAAGTGACTTGCCCAGAGTCACAAGGAGCTGCCTGTGCCTGAAGTGGGAATCAAACTCAGTTCCTCAGTTCCCCAGGACCAAAGTCCACCACCCTAACCACTAGTTAATATCCAGCACTGGCTGGTTAAGTTTATAGCAGCCAAAGATAGGCCTGCTATTTTGGCAGCACATTTTGGCAACTTAACTTGGTCGGCGAAGCACTAAATATTCACGGATAGCCAGTTATATTGCGTGATATAACCAGTTAGCCATAGTCCCTGGGATTCTATATATCGCGCTGATATTTCCACGTGGAAATCAAAGCATATTCCATAACAGCTCATATAACTTAATTAGTTAACAAGCTAATCAGTGCTATTAATTGGATGTTAACAAGCAATTAGCACTAATTGGCATTCATTAGAATTTACGCGCACTACTGTCTAAGCGAATTCTGTAACGTGGTGCACATAAATTCTAAGTCGCGTAGTTGAAAAGGGGGCATGGTTACGGCAGGGGCGTAGCCAGACTTCAGCGGGAGGGGGGTCCAGAGCCTGAGGTGAGGGGGCATATTTTAGCCCCCCCCCCCCGGTGCCGTCGACCTCCCCCCTGCCATTGCTGATCCCCCGCCACCACTACCACCAACTTTGACCCCCCCTGCTGACAACCCTTTCGACCCCCCTCCCGCCGCCAACCCGCCGTCGCCTACCTTTGCTGGCGGGGGACCCCAACCCCCGCCAGCCAAGTTCCTCTTCTTCCGGCGCAAGGCTTCGTTGTGTTTCTGAGTCTGACGTCCTGCCCCTGTGGCCCCACGTAGCTATGCCACTGGGTTATGGGCTGGTCATGGGCATTTCTAAAATCTATGCGCATTGTTATAGAATACACCCGCTCCACACCTAATTTAGGCATTGGGATGAACACCAGGTTTTAGTTGGCATAATTGACTGCGACTAAATTTAGTCATGTGGACCGGCGCTCAGTGTATTCTATATACCGTGTGGAAATTTAAGCTTATTCTATAAAATGTAGGTGTACTTTAGAGAATAGGCCTAGGTGCACTTTTTTCACGTAGAATTTTTAGGTGCCATATATAGAATCTAGCCCTATGCGCTGCCCACGAATATTCAGCAGGAGATAACCAGCTATCTGGCACTGAATATTCACGCATAGCTGGTTAAGTGCTATTTCCAGCCAGGAGTCATTCTTGGCCGGTTAAATAGCGCTGAATATGGCCGGATTATACTCACAGCACATTAAACAGTAACATCAAACATCAAAACCTCCACATTTTATGGAACCTACTTGACTTTTGCTTCCAGTGCGTGTGTAGGAAATGAGAGGATGGCAGGCATATAGCAGGCCCTGGGGGTGCAGATGATGTTGCGCACAGAAGTCAGGATGAGATAACACAGCTGTTACGTGCTGTTCTACATGTGCTACAACACTTTCTCATTTATCACCTGCCACCACATTGGCATCAAGATCACCAGTTTAGATGAAGATTTTTATTTTTTGTTACATTTGTACCCCGCGCTTTCCCACTCATGGCAGGCTCAATGCAGCAGGCAATGGAGGGTTAAGTGACTTGCCCAGAGTCACAAGGAGCTGCCTGTGCCGGGAATCGAACTCAGTTCCTCAGTTCCCCAGGACCAAAGTCCACCACCCTAACCACTAGGCCACTCCTCCACTCTACAGCTACAATTAGATGTAGGGTAGTTTTAGCATCCTGTCCTTTCACTGGACACAGAACTTCCCTATCACAGGAGTGGAATATACCTCTAAGCCCTTCTTCCCTTGATGTCCCCTGAATGTGCTTTTTTGTTTTGTTTCATGAAGACAATCACCATAGCTGATATAATGCCCCTAAGGGCTCTACTAAGGATTTTGTTATGCATGTTCTTGAAAGGGGAGGGTCTCTATTGCGTTATGTAATATTAGATGAGGTGCTGCCCATTTTCATGGCGGAGCGGCAGTGTATAGGGTATTCAGAGTCCTGAGAAAAATTATTTATTTATTTATTAGGATTTATTTACCGCCTTTTTGAAGGAATTCACTCAAGGCAGTGTACAGTAAGAATAAATCAAACATGAGCAATAGGTAATTACAGCAGTAAAAATATTCAAATAATAATACAAAGTATGGCGTGGAGAGGCATAATCGAACGCGAATGCCCAGCTCCATGGGCGTCTATCTCTGAGAATGGGTACATGAAGGGGCGGGACAAACCGTATTTTCAAAAAAAATGGGCGTCCATCTTTTTCCCGATAATACGGTTTGTGCCAGCCAAATGCATCGGATTTATGCGGATTTGAGCTGGGCGGTATCGTTTTTCAGCGATAATGGAAACCAAAGGCGCCCAGCTCAAAAACGAACAAATCCAAGCATTGGGTCATGGGAGGGGCCAGGATTCATAGTGCACTGGTCCCCCTCACATGCCAGGACACCAACCGGGCACCCTAGGGGGCACTTGTAACATTTAAAAAAACAAAGTTAACTACCTCTGAAATTCTGAAATCCATAGCTCCCTTCCCTTGGGTGCTGAGCCCCCAAATCCCCCCCAAAACCCACTGCCCACAACTCTACACCATTACCATAGCACTTATGGCTGAAGGGGGGCACCTAGATGTGGGTACAGTGGGTTTTGAGGGCGATTTGGAGCGCTCCCATTTACCACCACAAGTGTGACAGGTGGGGGGGGGGGGGGAATGGGCCTGGGTCCACCTGCCTGAAATCCGGCACAGAAGTACAGAGCTGGGATACAGAGGCTCTACTCAACCACGCTGCATGTCTGCATCGCAGCTCTGTGCTTTTCTGCTGCCACCGTAGGGAAGGAGCCGGGAGCTATAAAGGGAGGGTGAGGGGGGAGACGAAGGAATCATTACACTGTGTGTTTTTCTCCTTCATCTAGAAGCACTTGGCTTGTTTGCTTTTGCAACAAAGCTATAAATTTTACTGGTTACACAGTCCACATAATTCTGTTGCTAACTGAGGGCTACAGTGATGGCTAACTGAGCTGATGCTTGCAGTGAAAGCAATGACTGGAACACTCTATGCATTCCAACATGTGTTATGATTTCTTATTTATACTCTTCTAAAAATTAATAAGATAGGAATCCTTGGAGATTTCCATTGAAACAATGCTAACTGTATATCCCTGCAGTTCTTTTAGATGCTAGGCCGGAAGGGGGAAAGAGGAAGAGAGATGTGGAGGAGAGAGAGCGAGGTGGAGATGGCTAGACTGGAAGGGGGGAGTTGAGAGAGAGGTGGAGATAGGTGGACAGGAAGGGGAAGATAGGGAGAATTGGAGATGGCTAGACTGCGAGGGGGGAGTTGAGAGAGGTGGAGACAACTGGACTTGAAGTGGAAGGGGGGGAGAAGAGAGAGAGGTAGGGATGGCTAGACTGGAAGGAGAGAGAAGAGATACAGGTGGAGGTGGCTGGACTGAAAAGGGTGGAGGAGAGAGAGGTGAAGATTATAATGTTTCTGTTGAAAAACTGCCATGGGAAGGCCCCATCCACCTGACCCCACCCTGTCATATCCTGCTTAACCCCATTCAGGTGTTCAAGATTTGCAAGCCAAAAATCTGGTAAACTTATACTAGCAGTATCTTGTTTCCTAAAGAGACAGAGTTGCGATTTTCTCAGCTAGGTTGATTCTGCATGCTATAAAACTAAGAGCATAACAAAAGGACATAAAAACAGCCATACTGGGTCAGACCAAAATGGTCCATCTAGCCCAGTATCCTGCTTCCAAGAGTGGCCAGTCCAGGCCACAAGTACCTGACAGAAATCCAATTAGTAGCAACACTCCATGCTACCAATCCTGGGGCAAGCAGTGACTTCCCCATGTCCATCTCAATAACAGATTATGGACTTTTCCTCCAGGAACTTGTCCAAACCTTTTTTAAACCTAGACAGGCTAACCGTTGTTACCACATCCTCCAGCAGCAAGTTCCAGAGCTTAACTATTCTTTGAGTGAAAAAATATTTACTCCTGTTTGTATTAAAAGTATTTCCATGTAAATTTCATTGAGTGTCCCCTGGTCTTTGTACTTGATGAAAGAGTGAAAAATCGATTCACTTCTACCCATTCTACACCACTCAGGATTTTATAGACCTTAGTCATACCCTTCCTCTACTGTCTCTTTTCCAAGCTGAAGAGCCCTAACCTCTTTAGCCTTTCATCAAATGGGAGGAGTTGCATCTGCTTTATCATTTTGGTTGCTCTTCTATGAACCTTTTCTAATTCCGCTATATCTTTTTTTTAAGATACAGCAACCAGAATTGAACTCAATACTCAAGGTGAGGTCACACCATGGAGCGATATAGAGGCATTATAATATTCTTGGTCTTATTTTGCATCCCTTTCCTAATGATTCCTAGCATCCTGTTTGCCTTTTTGGCCTCTGCCACACACTGGGCAGAAGATTTCAGCGTGCTATGACTTGTAAGGTGAGGAGGCTTGATATGAAAGCCATGAAGGGATCACTTTCATGGGACACTGGGTCTTATTTTCCAGAGGGGAACTAGTGATCATGAAAATGCCGTAACCACAGGTCTCATAGTCAGACATATACCAATATTACTTGTACACAGATTTTTTTTTAAACCTCCATCTGCTATTTCCTTGGTGGCACATCTTTGAGAATTTAAATCCAGAGATGTGCAAAATGTCTGTTTATTTCTGTGGAAGACAGCCAAATGTCCCTCCAGACAGTCTTTTTTTCTTCTTCTTCTTCTTTTTTGCCTCTTAAGAAAAATATAGCTTGAATATATCCAACCATAGATGCCAACATTTCAAAATTACTGGAAGTGCCAAACAATAAACTGACCCCCTCTAGGCCCTTACTCAGTGAAGGAGCTTGCTCAATATTGGGGGTACTCAGCAGCCACTGGCCAACACATATTTAACCTTTACAGAGCTCAGGAATTGTATTTGACACTTCTAGCTGTTTCTAAGGGAGAATTTTGTCCATTCTTGATATTTTACCCTAAATCCCAATGCACTCTGGTATAATCAGGGTCCTGCTTTGTTCATTAGAAGTCTGCACAAGAAGTCCCAACATGCACCTCAGGAGGAGGGGATCAAAGACCAGTACTAGCCTAGAGTTCCCCTCCTGATACTGGACAGCTCTGTCACAGTGCATCTTCCTGTCAGTGAGATTATGAATCTACAGACTGCCCAACCTTATACCCTCCTGGCCTTTGTTTTCAACTCTAACCCTAAGACAGTCAAAAGTGGGAGTTGCAGGTCACAGAGGAAGACATTTAATTCCCCATCCCTTGCTGAGCTGTGAACATTTGGCAACAGTAGATCTCGTTTTGTTTCTGCTGGTCAGTCAGAGGATGTGTACTTAACAGTGTTCTGTAAAAATATAAAATTACTGCATTCTTAACAAATGTTAGCGGTGGAAAGGAAACTGGCTTCCCTCCAGTTTCCAGAGCAACTTTTCAAGTGCAAATTGAATTTAAGGACTATTTAGGATCTCTACTGAGCATCTGACTATTTTTTATTAGGTTCAGGGGTTGATGGGATAGAAAGGAATTAGTGCTGCTCTACAGAAATGGTAAGAGACTGTAGCAGACCCCTCATCATTTACTTTGTAGAAATTGTTCTGCCCCCGGCAGCCTTATGCTAGTTTTTATAGTGTAGCCTTAAATGTGTTTAATGTCTTTACTGTTATTTTCACTTTCTAAGGGTTTTTACTGCTGCAACGACTTCCTGCAAATATATATGATCAACGTATTGTGTGTAATGTAGTCTCACATGTACTGCAGCCACCCTTGCTTGTTGGTATAAAGTTCGTTATTAGTGGCCTATTCTCCTGCAAAGGCCTCCTCCCTACAGCCTAGCTTGACTGCTTTGCCCACATGCTGTCATTTCCTGATTATTCCTACTATCTTTGTTCCAATGGGTCAGCAAGGTATGACCTTCTCTCCAATCAAGGACTACCCTCTGTGACCACCTCTGCTACCTGATCTCAGCCTCTGTCACTATTGGTCCCTTTACCTTGCCCTCCCTGGGCTTGTGCGTGCCTTTTCTTGACCTCTCTTTCTCCATGAGCCAGACATTCTCCATCTTGCCTCGGACAGCACATGACCTCCTGATCCCCTGTAGTGAACTTCACTTTTTACCTCTGCTTGTTCATCCCTTCTTTCAAAATATTTCACAGATCCAACACCCCCCATCTCTGAATTGCCTTCATCTACCTGACCACTCTCCCACATCTGCCATAAAGCTTCCTTCTGTTCAAATGTCCATCTCCTCCCACCTATACAGCTTTCAGAAGTCCTTTGCCTTGGAGCATTAACTTCTGAGAATAAATTAGCAACATTTATTCAATAAAGTACATTTCAGAAAAGAAAGAGACTTCAGATGTGTGCTGGTGTGCGGAGGTTATACTTCTTGGATATTAAAGCTTTAAGGATATTACACTTTAAGAGGCCTTGACATAAATAGATGCAAAAACAAATATCTTGATTAGTCTAAGAAAGTTAAGGTTGGTTTGGAGGGTAGGGGTACTTCATCAATGAAGATGTGAATTGCTAAGGGATGATACTGTGATGACCATTTTCTGAATAATATTTGGCGCACTGATTCAGTCGGTTACATAATTTAAGTATTTAGGGGTAATTCTAGATTCAGACCTCAGGTTTTCTGCTCACATATCCTCAGTTTTGAAGAGTAGGTTTTTTGCCTTCCATAGGTTAAGATCTGTAAGGGCATTCTCGATTTCGATGCTCTATAAACTCCGATCCACACTTTTGTATGCTCCCAACTGGATTATTGTAACATTTTATAGGGCTTCCCAACTCTGAAATTAAATGCCTCCAGATACTTCAGAACACTGCGGTGTGGTTACTTTGCTCAGCTCGACATAGGGATCATGTTACACCTTTGCTTAAGAGACTCCAGTGACTTCTTATTCACTTTAGAATTCAGTTTAAAAACCTCACCTTGGCCTACAAAGCAATTCACACTGGTCTCCCTGATTATCTAGCAAAACTTACCATTCCTTTCATTCCTGTGCGCAGCTTGTGTTCATGAATGATTTTAGGTTGGTTCTCCCTAATCCAAGGCAGGCTTATTGGGAGGTTATGAGAAGAAATGCCTTTTATTTCACGGCTCCTTTTTTTATGGAACAGTCTACTACTACTTATCATTTCTATAGTGCTACTAGATGTACGCAGCGCTGTACACTTGAACATGAAGAGACAGTCCCTGCTCGACAGAGCTTACAATCTAATTAGGGCAGACAAACAGTTTAAGAAATTTAAGACTGTTTTAAAAACTTGCTTTTTCACAAAAGCATATTCCTAATGTAGAGAAACTACAGGCATGTTAAAAAAGTAATTCAGAAAATTTGAACAAATCTACTATAATAATTTGCTCTGCCAACGTTCTGATGAGGCTACCTGCGATCGTAATCACATCCTGATCCTGACGTCACTGGCCCAGGGAGGCGGGAAGCGCGTGACAACCACAATCTCAAGGAGCAGCTTCATAGCCCAGGGAGGCGGGAAGCGCGAGACCACAATCTTGAGGACCTGCTTCAAAACTTTAGCGGACTGGCAGGCAGAGACGTTTCAAAACTTTAGCGGACCACTGAGGCGGGAAGCGCGCGACTACAATCTCAAGCACCAGCTTCAACATTTTAGACGTCGCCCCCCCCCCTCCAAAATCGGCAACCTCCCCTCTGCTACCCTCCCCCCCCTCTTACCGGGTCCCGGCGGCAGCGGTGAATGGCGAGCAGTCAAAGCAATGTCTATATTGGTGCTGTTTCAAATTTTCTTTGATTTAATTTATTGATCTTCTAGATGTTTTATTAATTTTGTTTTCTAGTGATTGTTATTAACAATTTTATTGTTTACAGGGACTGCCTGTTCTGCTTTTCTTTATGATCCACACAGAATTCTTTGGGTAGTTGTGGAATATAAGAAGTAATGAATTGTAATACATTTGCATCAACTGGTAATTTATAATTGCATAATTTACTTGCATATGTGGCCATATCTATGCATAAATAGGGGGGGGGGAAGAACATTCAAGTACATGCCCACTTATAAAATAACACTCCAGAATGACCAACTGTGTTTGACTTTACTGACCTCTCACTGAAACAGGAGATGCTGGTCACTTCCCAGTGTAAGGACGAGAAAGGAAAAGATGGTGTTATTGGAAGCCGCTTAGTTTTAGGTGGGGTATAAGCTTTAAAATAAAGTGGTGGGATTGTAGCTGGCCACAGGGGATAGTAGATGCTGTACAACAGAAGTAAGGATGGAATAATACAGACATGCATTACAGCTGTACATATGCTAAAGCAACACCACAGCTACCCAGTCTGACATGAAACTCAGATAACAGCCCAGCAGTATAGATAAAGCTGTATTGTAGCTTTGGAAATCCCTCCATATTAGAACATAAGCACATAAGCTTTGCCATACTGGAACAGACTGAAGGCCAATCAAGCCCAGTATCTGGTTTCCAACAGTGGTCATCCTGGTCACAAGTATCCTGGCAAGATCCCAGACCAGTAAAACAGATTTTATGCTGCATATCCTATAAATAAGCAGTGGATTTTCCTAAATCCACCTTAATAATGGCTTATGGACTTTTCTTTTAGGAAATTAGCTAAACATTTTTAAAACCCTGCTACACTAACTGCTTTTACCACATTCTTTGGCAATGAATACCAAACTTTAATTACACATTCAGTGAAGAAATATTTTCTCTAGTTTGTATTAAATTTACTACTTAGTAGCTTCATTGCATGCCCCCTAGTCCTAGTATTTTTGGAAAGAGTAAACAAGCAATTCACATCTACCCTTTCCACTCCACTCAGTATTTTATAGACCTCTATCATATCTCCTCTCATCCTTCCCTTCTCCAGGCTGAAGAGCCCTAGCCTTTTAATATGTCCTCTTGATTCCACAAAGATCATCTTGTCTTCCCAGAACTTTCTCAACACACAAATGGAATATGCAATGATGGTGCTAATCAGTTCTTCTAAACCCTTCCTCCCTTGATGTTCAGTCAATGTGCTTCTTCTTGACTTTTATGAGTCCCTGTGGATAATCACCATAGCTGAGAAGGCAAAAGTAGAAGATATTATTCTCTGAGAAAGAAGGCAGTCTGTTGAGTGGTCTGCAGAGGAAATGAAGAAAATAAAAAGCTATGGATTCAGTCAGCAAAGGGCTGGACAAGTGTCTTCATCTCAACGTATGAAGATCGACACAACCAGGATTGGTCAAAGCCAGGTGGTGTGCTGAAGCCGGCTCACCGGTTGTTTTTTGTCAAATTTTGCTAGCCAGTTGTTGCCTAATCAGCTGGGGCAGCAGCAATCCTTCTACGCTCCTTCTCATGCAACCTCCACTCTCCTCCATACTGAAAGTGACTGCCGTAAGTTTCAGTGGCAGTCTCGCAAGATTGCTATGGGAACTCAATGCAGGCCATTTTCAGTACAGAGGAGAGTAGAAGACTGCATGGGCAGGAGCGTAAGAGGATCGCTCTGCCCAGCGGACCACTGGACCACCAGGCCTGTGTAAGGTAGAAGCGGGAAGTGGGAGGAGGTAGGGGGAGGGGGTTTTAAGAGAACTTGCATGAGGGAGAGGACAAGCTGTGTCGATGAGAGGGAGAGCGAAGAGGACAAGCTGCATTGATGAGAGGGTGAGAAGGGGACAAGCTGCATGAATCAGAGGGAGAGAGAAGAGGACAGGCTGCGTGGATGAGAGGGAGAGAGGACAAGCTGCATGGATGAGAGGGAGGTAGAAGAAGACAAACTGCAATGGATGAGAGGGAGGGAAGGGGACAACTGCATGGATGAGAGGGAGAGAATAGGACAAGCTACATAGATGAGAGGGAGAGAGAAGAGGACAAGCACGTGGATGAGAGGGAAAGAAGGGGACAAGCTGCATATGGATGAGAGGGAGAGACCTTAAGGGAGAAGAGAAGGAGACATGGGGATGGAGAGGATGGGGACATGCTGCTCATGGAAGGAAGGGCAAGGAAAGGGGGGGTATGCTGCTCATGGTTGTTTGCTTTTTTGAAAATATATTGCTCATGGATGCTTGCTTTTTTGGAAATATATACTTTTCTAATTTGAATGTAGCAAAGTATGGAAGAAAATGCATTTCTGTTACTTTTAGCGGTATTTTCACTGCATATAGAATCTGGCTTTCTTGCAGAAGCTCCAGTTTCTGTCTGCATGTTTCTTGTGCCCCCCTATTTTGTATCAGTTGAGGGTCTGTCCATGTTCTGCATGTGTGACTGAGGTGAAGGACTCTGCTGGCATGTAGTGTATTGTAGGAATGTGTAGGAAAGTCCAGCTTTTTCCATTTTCCAAGTAGTGGGTAGATTGGTATAAAGGGTAAGAAATAATCTGTCAGTAAATCATATGTCAGATTTAATGTCAATAAATTTATTATGTAAGAATTAGCAGATTGGGTGAATAGCAAATATAGGTTGGCTACTGATACAAGAATGTGGCAAAATCAATTGGGGGTCAGCGCTCAAGGAAAAGATATGGGTGTCATTATAGATAATATGCTGAAATCTTCTACTCAGTGTGCGGTGGCGACCAAAAAAGCAAACAGGATACTAGGAATTATTAGGAAGGGATGGTGAATAAGATTGAAAATACTATACTCTCTTTGTATCACTCCATGGTGCATCCGCACTTTGAGTATTGCGTTCAGTTCTGGTCGCCGTATCGCAAAACAGATATAGCGGAATTAGGAAAGGTTCAAAGAAGAGCGACAAAAATGATAAAGGGGATGGAACTCCTCTCATATGAGGAAATGTTAAAGAGGTTAGGACTCTTCAGCTTAGAAAAGAAACAGATGAGAGGAGACATGATTGAGGTCTACAAAATCCTGAGTGGTGTAGAATGAGTTGAAGCAAATCGATTTTTTTCTCGTTCCAAAAGTACAAAGATTAGGGAACACTTGAGGAAGTTATATGGAAATACTTTTAAAACAAATAGGAGGAAATATTTTTTCACTAAATGAATAGTTAAGCTCTGGAACTCTTTGCCAGAGGATATGGTAACAGCGGTTAGTGTATCTGGGTTTAAAAAAGGTTTGGACAAATTCCTGGAGGAAAAGTCCATAGTCTGCTATTGAGACAGACATGGGAAGCAACTGCTTGCCCTGGGATTGTAATATGGAGTTTGCCACAATTTGGGTTTCTGCCAGGTACTTGTGACCTGTGGCTTGACCACTGTTTGGAAAACAGGATACTGGGCTAGATGGACCGTTGGTCTGACCCGTGTGGTTACTCTTTTTTTCTTATGTTCTTATATCATTTGTACTAGTAGAATGTATAATACAGTTACGTACATATCTAGGTGTGGGGGGTTTTTTTGGACAGAGAACTCGTTGTTAAACACATACCAGCACACCACTGAAAAGCCTACATTTGGCAACAGGCCTGAGAGGAACAGGATGGCTGGGGACTGGATAACCACAATTATTTCATAGGAAAGGAAACATTTTATAAGTAATACCTACTTGCAAATTTAGAAATTTACAAGATGGGTTGCAAAAACCTTACATGGATTTTCATAGGACAGAGTCTTGAAAACACTCATTAAACTAATTTATATACTCAGATTAAGATGATGAAGCAAAACGAAGCATACTATGCAGCCCTGGACAGGATTTCATCTTTAATGGCTCACCAGTATGATCTGAGCAATTGTTGCCATCTGTGATTACAGACAGACAGAGATAGGAAAATGCAATGATAAAATTAATAAACTGAAAGTATTGGAATAGATATACAGTGGGGGAAATAAGTATTTGATCCCTTGCTGATTTTGTAAGTTTGCCCACTGACAAAGACATGAGCAGCCCATAATTGAAGGGTAGGTTATTGGTAACAGTGAGAGATAGCACATCACAAATTAAATCCGGAAAATCACATTGTGGAAAGTATATGAATTTAGTTGCATTCTGCAGAGGGAAATAAGTATTTAATCCCTCTGGCAAACAAGACCTAATACTTGGTGGCAAAACCCTTGTTGGCAAGCACAGCGGTCAGACGTCTTCTGTAGTTGATGATGAGGTTTGCACACATGTCAGGAGGAATTTTGGTCCACTCCTCTTTGCAGATCATCTCTAAATCATTAAGAGTTCTGGGCTGTCGCTTGGCAACTCGCATCTTCAGCTCCCTCCATAAGTTTTCAATGGATTAAGGTCTGGTGACTGGCTAGGCCACTCCATGACCCTAATGTGCTTCTCCTGAGCCACTCCTTTGTTGCCTTGGCTGTATGTTTTGGGTCATTGTCGTGCTGGAAGACCCAGCCACGACCCATTTTTAAGGCCCTGGCGGAGGGAAGGAGGTGTGTCACTCAGAATTGTACGGTACATGGCCCCATCCATTCTCCCATTGAGGCGGTGAAGTAGTCCTGTGCCTTTAGCAGAGAAACACCCCCAAAACATAACATTTCCACCTCCATGCTTGACAGTGGGGACGGTGTTCTTTGGGTCATAGGCAGCATTTCTCTTCCTCCAAACACGGCGAGTTGAGTTCATGCCAAAGAGCTCAATTTTTGTCTCATCTGACCACAGCACCTTCTCCCAATCACTCTCGGCATCATCCAGGTGTTCACTGGCAAACTTCAGACGGGCCGTCACATGTGCCTTCCGGAGCAGGGGGACCTTGCGGCACTGCAGGATTGCAATCCGTTATGTCGTAATGTGTTACCAATGGTTTTCGTGGTGACAGTGGTCCCAGCTGCCTTGAGATCATTGACAAGTTCCCCCCTTGTAGTTGTAGGCTGATTTCTAACCTTCCTCATGATCAAGGATACCCCACGAGGTGAGATTTTGCGTGGAGGCCCCAGATCTTTGTCGATTGACAGTCATTTTGTACTTCGTTCCTTTTCTTACTATGGCACCAACAGTTGTCTCCTTCTCGCCCAGCGTCTTACTGATGGGTTTTGTAGCCCATTCCAGCCTTGTGCAGGTGTATGATCTTGTCCCTGACATCCTTAGACAGCTCCTTCCTCTTGGCCATTTTGTAGAGGTTAGAGTCTGACTGATTCACTGAGTCTGTGGACAGGTGTCTTTCATACAGGTGACCATTGCCGACAGCTGTCTGTCATGCAGGTAACGAGTTGATTTGGAGCATCTACCTGGTCTGTAGGGCCAGATCTCTTACTGGTGGTGGGGGATCAAATATTTAATCCCTCTGGCAGAATGCAAATAAATTCATATACTTTCCACAATGTGATTTTCCGGATTTAATTTGTGATGTGCTATCTCTCACTGTTACCAATAACCTACCCTTCAATTATGGGCTGCTCATGTCTTTGTCAGTGGGCAAACTTACAAAATCAGCAAGGGATCAAATACTTATTTCCCCACTGTATTTCAGTTTATTAATTTTATCTTTGCATTTTCCTATCTTTTTGTACTTTTCAATTGCTCTGCTTGGCACAAGTTTAGACCTTGATAATTGTTCACTCGTGGCTGTATCCTTGCTATGGTTGTCTCTGAATGTCACTTGATTTTTTTAAAATAAAGACATTGTTTTAAAAAAATTAATAAACTAAAATTATAGCAAAAGAAATGATTTTAAGAACCAGAACAAAAAAAGAGGACAGCTAGAAATGTTAAGTAGTAGTAGTAGTAGTAGTAATTCAGTTGATTAATGGTGAAATTAATGGAGGAGTTGTGATTAAAACTGCATATTGGCAGCAAATGTATATACAGATTGTAAAATTGAGAACAACTGAATGTAATCAAATGTTGACATCATTTTTTCACTGTTCTGTTTTGCAATAGGTACCTGGCTATCCGTATCCTTTGAAATTCTAGAGACATTCGACATCCAGAAATGCTTTGATTGCTATTGCGGTTATTTGGGCCATGTCCATTCTGTTTGCTGGGCCATACCTTAGTTACTACCAGATCATACATTACAATAAGGTCCCAATATGCATCCCCACCTGGGAGCACAGCCGTCGCAAAATCATGACGTCTCTACTTTTGTCTTTGGTTATCTGATCCCTGTCGGCATCTTGAGTCTGGCCTATGCCAGAACAATCAAGTTCCTGTGGACCTCTGTTGAATCCTATTGAGACTATCTCCGAGTCCAAGAAGGCAAAACGGAAAGTGACCAAGATGAATCATCATTGTGGCTGTCCTCTTTTGTATATGTTGGTTGCCCCACCATGTGGTTATACTATGCTTCTGGTTTGGCCACTTCCCTTTCAACAAGGCCACGTATGCCTTAGGCTGATCTCTCATTGCATGTCCTATGCTAACTCCTGCCTTAACCCCATTGTTTATGCACTCATCTCCAAGCATTTCCGCAAGAAGTTCAAGCAAGTTTTCACTTGCATGCTGAAAAGAACAAGAAAGCTAGTAACAAGGTCCATGTTGTCAATGTAACCAACGCAGTAGGCTTCTATGGAGGAAACACAGAGGTAACTCAGATCCAAGAGAGGAATGCCAGGGTCTGCCAGGCCCTGCAAGAAGATGCAGACACAGCTGGGGGTCCCATAGGAGATGGAACAAGTCCCAAGAATGAACCGCCTTATAAAGATATCCACCTGCCTCAGGATGTGTGACTCTGGGACATATGTGGTACTCTCTAGCACCTTCTGCATAGGGGCCTGGTTGACAACTGCTTCACAGCAATGAACAAGGGTGGATTGTGACCAAAAATCAGTGCAGGCATGAGGATCCTTTTTCTAGCCCCTTCTCTTTCCCTGAGTTTCCCTCCTCCTCCCCAACTAACCTCAATGCTGTAGCCTGTGCTGCTTCAGCCTTTACTGCTATGGCTGCAAACCCCTGCCTCAATTGATATAAACAAATTCCAGCAGAAGTATGTTCCCTCAAGCCTGCCCTCTTAAAGGCATATGAGCTCATGAGCTACCGGCTATTCTTATATGGCTGACCTGAAAACCCCTTTGCCTTTAAGAGGACAGACTCCGAGGGGATGTTCTGTTTGTTTACATCAGTGGCCCACCAAGTGATGCCCAATCCCTGATAGGCAATACAACCCAGAAGAAATGAGCCATAGTATATGGCATATTAAGTATTTATTTATTGGGATTTACTAACTGCTTTATTGAAGAGATTCACCCAAGGTAGTGTACAGCAGGTACAACTCGACATAAAAAGTACAATTTTGTTTAACAGCATAGCAATAGTGAAATGATCAATATAAGCAAAAATACAATCAATGAAGTAAAACTTCACAAGAAAACATCCAGTTTCCCAAACTATGTCTTAGCAGTGGCGTACCGAGGGCGGGGTGGTGGGGGCGGTCCACCCAGGTGCATGCTGCAGGAGGGGTGCTGGGATCAGCTGCACGGCTGCTGGCTCTGCTGGTTCCCTGCTCCCTCTGCTGTTACTTTCCTGTTCCAGGGCAGAGGGAGCAGGGTCCCAGTGGAGCCGACAGCCATGCGGCTGCTCCCAAGCAGCTCCCCAGCAGGTAAGAAGAATGCAACCCGGGGGAGGGGCTTGGAAGTGATTTACCAGGGGGGACGGTGATGCACCGGGGGTGGGGAACACTGCAACCCGGGGGGGGTGTCATGCGGCACCCGGGGGGGGGGGGGGGGGAATGGATGACAGGGTGGCAGCCAACCGAGGAACGCGGTCTGTGCCAGAGCTGGTGGTGGGAGGCGGGACTGGTGGTTGGGAGGCGGGGATAGTGCTGGGCAGATTTATACGGTCTGTGCCCTGAAAAGGACAGGTACAAATCAAGGTAAGGTATACACAAAAGTGGCACATATGAGTTATCTTGTTGGGCAGACTGGATGGACCATGCAGGTCTTTTTCTGCCGTCATCTACTATGTTACTATGTTACTATGTCTTAGGCCCGTGGTAAGCACCACCCCCCATATTCTATATAGGCAGACTGAAATTGCACATGCAAATCCTGTCATATTCTGGATTTTGAATGCGCAACTTAATTACTTGACCAGCCAATCAGCTCCATAATTGCCACTTAACAATTACTGACAGTAATTGGCATTAATTAGAATTTACATTCACAACTTGCTAAGCATAGTCCTGTAAAGTAAGGCACATAAATTCTAATGCGGCGCTGCCAAATAGGGGGCATGGCCATGGCGTGAGAAGGGGTGGACCTTGGCATTCCAGAAATCTACGTGCACGGTTATAGAATACACCTGCTCCACGCTAACTTAGGCGCCGGTATTTATACCAAGTTTTACTTGGCGTAAATGGACGCACCTAGAGTTAGGTGCAGGCATGGCCGCTAGGCATAGTCCATAACTGCACTTAAACCTAGGCATGGTTTACAGAATATGTCTGGCAGACATATTTCAGTGCCAATTTTTCATGCACCATATATAGAATCTAGTCAATCTATAAGATTGAAATTTGACCACGTCTTTATCAATATCAGAAGACTCTCAACATTCTAGGGAGAGCTCTTCCTTATTTTTCATAATTTTGTCCACAGAAGAGCAGGGGAAGTTTTTGTTTTTGTTTTATTTGGAGGGGGGAGGGGGTTGTGATGTTTTCTTATAAGGCTTCCATGGAATGATCATGAGAGAAAATTGTTGGAAGCCTTTAATGAAGGAAACACATCTTGAGTGCTAAGCCAGAGACTAAAGGATCAAATGTGGATATTCTAACAGCTGACAGAACTGCATCCCAACTGGGTTGTCATTGTGAAGCTATAGAAGGCATGCATAACCAACATAAATGTGCATTAAGTTTTATATATTTTAAGTTAGGCTATAATATACAGCCCCAGTGGCATGAAAAGAGTTTGTTTGCTTTTTGAAAATGTCACTGATAATATATATTGTGCCTCTCTTCAGTGTGCATATATTGAAATAGTGGTGTTTTGCCTATCAGTCAGTACTGTGCACACCTGATACGTCTTTGCAATTGAAGGAACATAACATGTGCAAGAAAGAAAAGTGAAACACTAACATTACACTGGACATAAAGATGACATCGCATATGTTATGTTTTTATTTTGTTCACTCCTTCCTTCCTTTCAGAACCATCCTAAGCCAGAAATTTGCCCTATGCAAAACACCCCCTAGTACTTCCATCCTGCCCACTGTGTCATGGTCAAGCAGGAGAGGCAATGGACAGACACAATTTTGTTGCCTCTGCTTCCCTTGCACCCTGCATGGCTGTGCTGCCCACACATAGCTTGCAACAGCCCCAAACTTCACCCCATGTCCAGGCAGCACTAAGACCCTTCAAGCCTCTCCCCCCTCAAAGCCAGGAGAGCAGCCATCAAAAGGACAGTGTGCTGGCAGCAAAGTTTCTGGCTACCAGGGGTCACCACAATGGCAGCAGCTGCTCTCCCTCTCTGGGACTGAGCACTTGCCTCTGCAGCACACCCAACGTCCTTAGAGGCCACTTAGGTGTCCCGATGCCATGTGGTGAAAGCCTATTTTATAATGGCATCTGGGCAGCCAGATTCTATTGTAGAATACCAGCGTAACCTGGCACTGGTATGCCTAACATTTACATGCCTGCAGTCAGGGTAAGATTAAGGCACGGCACGGGCACACTTGGCATGGGCTAAGGACCTAGATGTTTAGGAAGGGCCTTCTCAGATGTGCTAATTCAATAGCTCCTGAGGTAAATTGTGGCCCTGGTAAATCAGCTGTAGGCAGAAAGAACTGAAGCCCTCAAGGGTTTGCCTAACCCTTGCCTGTCCTTCAGTTGGCAAGAAGAATCAGTGAGAAGTGCTTCTTAGCTGCTGCTTCCTCTGCTGGTTCTCCTCAGCGGGGCCATTTGTGGGAATTTTAATATACATATTCCGAAGGTTGCCCAACATGTTTCTTTGCCTAGCGCCCACCAAAGGGGTAATCCTGCCCTGCACGCAGCTGCACCAGCAATAAACCTAGTGCAACCATGGGAGTATAAATACGGCAGGGACATGCATAACTTATAGCATTCTGTAGGTTACACATGGAAGTGGGAGCCCCGCCCGTGCTTCGTCCACCTGAATGGCCCCTTGGATGTATGCACCATGCTACTTAACATGTGCCATTACAAAACAGCACTTAGGCACCTCCTTGCTGACACTTTTCAAATAAGTGCCTGCTTACTCGTGAAAGTGCTAGTATTCTGTACATTTACACGTGCAAATTGGAGTCTAAATGTGGTGCCCAGTTATAGACTCAGAGGGTATTTGCCTAGGACAGCATGCAATGCTACATCCTAGGCCACAAGACCAGCCCAAGACACAAAAACGGTATGTGTTATTGATCACCTCACAATTTAAGGTCAACTCGTTTTAAAGTGTCCCTTTTGATAAACACAGAGGTGTGAAGCACTATTCCCTCTATGCTGAGCGGGAATCCTCCAACCGCATTGCTGCCGGGGGGGGGGGGGTGCTTCAATATTGTGTTTTCCAATGCTAGGGACAGCATGTTCCCTGGAGTCCTGCAGAGCTTGCCTATGCCTCACTATTGAAAATGTAATAATGAAACAGCACCACCCACTGGCAGGACTGCAGATGGAGGACTCCTGCTCCGCTTAGAGGGCACAGTGAGACTCTTTGTAAGTTATGACTGTGCAATTGGAAACTGCCCGGTATTCATTCATCTATGTGTGTATGTATTTATTTATTTAGCCTGCGCTATCTAAAATGCCCAAGATGGGTACAAAGAAACACTCATAATAAATGGCATTCATATAGAAACAAGCCAACCAGCTGCAATTTACAAAAACAGCAGCAAACACATTGGAGAATTTTCTTAACCAGACAGTTAGCTTTGCTCTCCATAACAACTAGTCAGCAGCAAACAAAAGATTGTTTACAACCTGCCTAAAGTACATCAGATCATCCAACAGATTAAGTGCACATTGATAATTTAAACACTGGAATAAGCACAGGCAGGGCTCATCGATCACTGCAGTGACCTTAGTGAAGGAAGCACTAGAAGCCCTTCATCTTCAAATGGTAAAGAATGCGCTACTGACCATGTACAAAAGGCCCATTTTATGCAAGGTTTTAAAGGGCCAAACTAAGGGGCTCCATTTGCACCTACTGCTCATAAACAGCAAAATTTCATGTGTAGTTAATGCAAAGCCTGTGTGGTAAATGCAGACTGTGTACCCTGTATCTGCCCTGCATTTACCACATTGGACAGATAATTAACATACAGGCACTATGTTTTATGCCTGTGCTAATAGCTCAAGCCCTCTGCACTATTGGCTGGACACTCATTCCCAGGCTCGCTCTACCCTGATCATCACAAAGTCTGAAGCACCCACCAAGCCCCTCCCACAAAACACTGCCCCTCCCATATGTCTCTAATCTAACCCTCTCCCCCCCCCCCTCCCTGAATCCCCTTGCACCTTCCGGACTTATCCACAGGCAAGGCTTGGAGCCTCCTCCACGCCTGCTCCATCCAGCTCTGGGTTAAAAAGTGTGTCGCTGACCCCTAATGGTAGCCTTGAAGTACTACTGCTAGGGGGTCAGCCTTTCTTATAAGGCATTGCCCTTTTACTAAGCAGAATTAAGCAGCTAGTGTGGGTTTTACTGCTTGACAGACCTTACCCTTATATAGAAGGTTGACCCTAGTGATAGTAGCATAAGACTACTGCTAGGGGTCAGTGACACCATTTTGTACCCATAGCCAGACAGAGTAGGAGCAGAAGGGGACTGTGCCTGCTTCATGCCACTGGACCACCAGGCCTTACCTCTGCTCTGGGTAAGTCCCGGAAGAAGTGGATGAGGGTTCCAGGTAGCTCTTGGGGGTAGGTTGGATTCAGCAGTGTCTCTAGACAGAAATATTTGGGATGGCAATGGGGGGGGGGGGGGGGGGAAGCTAGGTATGGGGGAGGAGTCAAAGTGCCATTTCCACACATCTCTCCCACCACCCCCATTTTAAATTAGCAATATAAGATAATGGGCCTCCTATGTATAAAGAAATCCTCTCCTCCAGCTACTTTCAGCTGCTCAGTAAAACTGCCATTATAATTGATAGTTTCATTGAACAAATTCTTCTATGTGGGCAAGAAGTCTTGATTCTCTACAGGATTTGGACAGAATCTCAATATAAACTCTGCACCACAAGTTCTGTATCACAAACTCCATATTCCCCAACAATGGAACTATCCCTGTACAACACACCATACAAAAAATATGCGAATTGTGATGATCACCTCAGGAACAGCATATGTTCTTTTCACTGCCAGACATTTTGCTTAAAGCAGACTGGTTTTTGTTTGTGTGATGACTCTACAGGACGTGGAGGCTATTAGTCTTGGAAGACACCACACACACAGTAAGGTGACCTACACCAACCAGAGGGCGCTCTGTGTGTTAAAAGTTCTTTATTCTCAATAAACAAGACTCGACACAGGCTGTATTTCAGCCACTAGGCCTGCATCAGCAGGGCCGCCGAGAGGGGGGGACAGGGGGGACAAAAGTCCCGGGGCCCGGGCTTCCTGGGGGGCCCAGCGCCGCTGCCGCCTGGCCCGCCCTCTGTCGCTCCCGGAACTAACCTTAAGCCTCCTTTCACTTTGCAGCAAGCAGCAGCAGGGCAGGCCACTCCTTCCTTCCGTGTCCCGCCTGACGTAAAGTCCGCGAGGGCGGGGCACGGAAGGAAGGAGGAGAGGTCTGCCCTACCGCTGCTTGCTGCGAAGTGAAAGGAGGCTTAAGGTTAGTTCCGAGGGCCCGGCCCGGTAGCGGGTGGGGGGGGGGGCCGGCGACCTTGGGTGGGTGGCGATCTCGGGTAGGTGGCCGGTGCGGGGCCTGGCGATCTCGGGTGGGCAGCAACCTTGGGTGGGGGGGCCCGGGGGGCGGCCTTGTCCCGGGCCTGGCTCTGGCTCTCAGCGGCCCTGTGCATCAGGAGTCTGAATAGAACGTATATGAGAAGAGTTATTACACCTCTGAAGAAGACTAACATTCACCAAAACTGACACTCGAATAATCATCAAAAGATGATATACAGATCAAATCAAGACGCGCTCGTCACTTTCAAACAATGGCATAGCTACTCACGTTTTAGCTAGTAGCTACGCTATTGTTTGAAAGCGATGAGCTTGTCTTGATATGATCTGTACTGTATATCATCTTGTGATTATTTGAGTGTCAGTTTTGGCAAAATGACTTTTTTGCCATCTTCAGAGGTGTAATAACTCTTCTCATATACAGTCCATTCGGACTCCTGATGCAGGCCTAGTGGCTAAAATACAGCCCGTGTCGAGTCTTGTTTATTGAGAATAAATTACTTTCAAATTGTACCAGACACTTTGCAAAATAACACAAAACCAGTGGCGTTCCTGGGGGGGCTGGTACCCGGGGCGGATCGCCGATGCGCCCCGCCCCCCCGGGTGCAGCACCCCCCCCCCCCGATGCAGCGCGGACCCCCCCCCCGGTGAAAGGACAGCCCCATGAAAGAACCCCTCCCCCCACCGGGTGCACGCCGCTGGGGGGGTGCCGCGCGCGCCTGTCCTCCGTTGTTCCATGCTTCTTCTCTGCCCTGGAACAGGAAGTAACCTGTTCCAGGGCAAAGAAGAAGCATGGAACAACGGAGGACAGGCGCACGCGGCATCCCCCCAGCGGCGTGCACCCGGGGCGGACCGCACCCACCGCACCCCCCTAGGAATGCCATTGCACAAAACCCTGCAAAAAAAACATTCAAAAGCCTATTTAGCAAACTTACCAAACCATAACATTCCTAACCTAGCTATGAAAGACACTGCTATAAATATTACACTGAGCCTTGGAGCCACCAGTGTCAGGGCCGCCGAGAGGGGGGGACAAAGGTCCCCAGGCCCGGGCCTCCGGAGGGGGCCTGGCGACACCGCAATCCGACCCGCCCTCCCTCCGTCGCTCCCAGCACTAACCTTAAATGCCTCCTTTCACCACGTTCGCAGCAAGCAGCAGCAGGGCAGACCACTCCTTCCTTCCGTGTCCTGCCCTCACCTGACGTAACGTCCGCGAGGGCAGGGCACGGAAGGAAGGAGAGGTCTGCCCTGCTGCTGCTTGCTGTAAACGTGCTGAAAGGAGGCATTTAAGGTTAGTGCAGGACCCGGCCCGGTAGCGGGTGGAGGGGGGGCCGGCGACCTCGGGTGGGAGGGCCCGGCAACGATGACGACGACGACCTCGGGTGGGGGGGCCCAGGGGTGACCTTGTCCCGGGCCCGGCTCTGGCTCTCGGTGGCCCTGACCAGTGTTACTGGAAAACTGGAACTAGCTGTACTGTGATAAGCAAGAGAGGAGAAGATCTGCGATGCAAGCACAGCAGAACAAACAGCAGACCAACACACATTGGAAGTAGCGGTAAGAACTTTAATTCTACCAGAAATACTTTTGCCTGATGTGGCCATGTTTCACCAGACAGCTGCATCAGAAGAAAAACTAGAGAGGCAAAACAGCACACGCACTTCTCTCTAGTATACAGTCTAGGGGAATTAGTCTTGCAGCAAGTCCTCAGGAAAATCTCCTAATTCCCCTAGACTTGTAATACTAGAAAGAAGTGTGTATGCTGTTTTGCCTCTCTAGTTTTGCCTCTGATGCAGCCATCTGATGAAACGTGGCCACGTCAGGTAAAAGTATTTTGGGTAGAATTAAAGTTCTTTTCACCACTTCCAAAGTGTGTTGGTTTTCTGTTTGTTCTACTAGCTGTACTATTACAGATTCCTACACAGATACTACATGGTAGCAGAATATTTCACCTTAATCATACATGCAGAACACTGACAGATCCTCATCTGATACAAAATAGGGAACCACAAAAAACATGCAAAAAAAACTGAAATGGAGACCCCCAAGAAAGCCAGACTCTATAAGTAGTGAAAATGTTATTAAAAGAGAAACAGAAATGCATTTTCTCCTTTACTAGTCTGCAAAACACAAAAATAGAAAAAAAATGTACATTTCCCAAAGCAGACACATCCCAAACCTTTAAAAAGTATTAAATACTATTTTTCTTTTCTACCTTTCTTGTCTGGGAATTTTCTTTTTCTAATTAGGCTGGTCCCAGTCTCGTTCCACTTTTCTTGTGTCAGTCTTCTACATTATTTTACAGGTTTCCCTTTCCATTTCTTCTCTCTCCTCTTGTCTTCTTCCTTTCCTTCTCTATATCTGTTTGGCACTGAACTTTCTTTTAATTTTTTTTTCTGCATTTATGCCTGCTCATTTGATTTTACCCTCATTCTCTCTTTCTCTCACACTCTTCTTAGTCTCTACCTTTTCATCTCTTATCTATCTGCCAGCTTTTCCCATCTTCCTCTCATCCTCTCTTCAGTACTGCCCTTGTCCTCTGTCTCTCTCCTTCCCCAGTATCCTAATCCTCTTCCATCTTTCATCCACTTCCTAGTCCCCCATTTCTATCAACTGTTCTCATCTTCTCAAGTCTCTCATCCCCTCACCAGCCCCAGTTCCATCTCTGTTTTTCCTTCCTTCCCTTGCCTCCAGGCCATTCTTCTCTCTCTCTCTTACCCTACACCCCATCTCTTATTGCCTCTCTTTCACCATCTTCTTAAACCCATTTCCACCCTCACTCAATCCCTTCAGATACCCATCCCCTTCCTCTTATAATCTTCCCCAGTACCCCCATTTGTTTTCAATTCCTCTCATCCTGTCTCCAATCTTCCAGCACATTCATATGATGTATCTTACCCCCCCCCCATTTCACACCCTCACTCATTCTCCCCCACACACTCATACTTATCAATTGTCAAGACCCCACAATCCCATTGAAATGTCCTCTGTATCTCTCCCATCTATAATTCCATGCCCTGCTCCCCAACACTCTCCCACTTAATCACCAAGTCTCAGTCACCTTCCTTTCTGTTCTTCTTCCCCCTCCATGAGTCCCATCCATCTTCTACTCTGCTCTTTGCAGGGTCTCCTATCCATTTAACATTTCTTCTCTCACCATGTCCATCATCATTCCTGTTGTGTCCCTATCTGTCTCTTCCAGCATCACCTGTCTGTGTCCCTGTCCTTCTCCATATACAGCTTCTCCTGCCTTCCCTTTCTCCTGCACCCCCCACCCCAGGATCCAAATTTCTCCCTCTCTTTGCTCTGCTCCCTCTCTGCAAACCAGCATCTCTCTCCTGTGGATCCAACATTTCTTCCCCACCCCCCAATCTGGTCACTCTTTACTCTCTGCTCCCATCCACCATAGCATCTCTCCCCTTCTTCCCCACCCCCTTATCTGATCTCCCCACTCTCCTCCCCTCAATCCAGCAACTCTCTCCCTCCTTGCCACTCCTATGGTCAGAGATCCCTCTTTCTCTTCCTTTTCTTTCCCTCACCTGCAGGTATTACATCTCTTACTCCCCCTCCCCCTCCTTCCTACATGGTTTAATATCTCTTGACCTCCATTCCCCCCTGCACAGCGGTTTCTCTCTCCCGTCTCTCCTTCCTCCTCCATCCTCCACCTCCCCTTCCCTGGTGATTCTAGGTTTACTAATTCCACTATATCTTTCTTGGGATGCAGTGACCAAAACTGTACACAATGTTCTAGGTGCAGTCAAACCATGGAGTGATACAAAGGCATTATAATATTTTCAGTTTTATTATCCAGTCCTTTCCAAATAATTCCTAACATTCTATTTGCTTTCTTAGCTGCCAATGTGCACTGAGCAGAGGATTTCAACATATCATCAGCAATGACACCTAAATCACTTTCCTGGACAATGATTCCCCATGTGGAACCTTGCATCACATATCTATAGTTTGGGTTCCTCTTCCCTACATGCATCATTTTGCACTTGCTCACATTAACCCCCCCCCCCCCTTTTATAACGCTGTGCTAGTGGCTGCCATGCAGTAATGCCGACCACAGCCCATTACCACACCAGCAGCCACTAGTGCAACTTTGTAAAAGAGGGGATAAATGTCATCTGCAATTTGGATCCCCAGTTTCCCAGTCTTGTAAGGTCCTTTTGCAAATTTTCACAATCCTCTAGTGATTTTACAACTGTGAATAACTTTGTGTCATCAGCAAATTTAATCACCTCACGCACTACTCCCATTTCCAGATTATTTACAAAAAAGCAGCGGTCCCAGCACAGATTCCTGGGGAACCCCACTATTCACTCTTCTCCATTGAGAGTATTGACTATTTAACCCTATGTTCTGTTTTCTATCTTTTGACCAGTTCGTAACCCTCAACAGGACACTGTCTTCTATCCTATGACTTTCTAATTTATTCAGGAGTTGTTCATAAAGTACTTTGTTAAATGCCGTCTGAAAATTAAGATATACAATATCAACTGGCCCACCGTTATCCACATATTTATTCTCCCCTTCTTTTTCCCCACTATACCCTAGGTCTGGGTGCATTCCTATCCCCTCTCTGCTGAAGGATCCTATAGATCCTCCTGAGCTGCACCGTCCATCGTCCACCTCTGTTACTGCAGCAACTCCTCTTAAATTGTCTTCTTCCACTGCTCTGCCTGAGGTGCCTGGGGTCATCATTGTCCACCTTTCAGCCTCTGCAACCCCTCCTCCTGCTGCGTCTTCCATCAGCTGCCTCTGAGTCACTGCAACCCCTACTCCTGGGTTGTGTCCTGCAGGTGCCACCTCTCTGTCACTGCAGCCCCCCCCCCCCCCTCTGGTGCTGTCACTGTTCCTTAGAATCTGGCAGGACCTTACTCTCTGGGAGGAGTTCCATTGGCATGAGTAATATCCATGCTAGATACAAGACTTGTTACTTCTTTGAGAACTCAGCTCTTTTTGATTCTAGCTCACATACCCCATGCCCTGCAGTTGAGATTTCCCATTCCCACCCTGGAGGAACTTCTCCCCTCTCACCCAAAAGACCAAACACCAAGCAAAGACCAGGGAAACAAATATTCATTGATTCACCAGCCTAATTTTTCTTTTTTCATAAATTCCCTGTGAAGCAAGATATTGGGGCAGAATCCTTGCCTTTCTAGTTATGGTGGAGGAGTGTGGTAGCCGTGTTAGTCCACTCTTAAGGTTATCAATAGAAATCAAACAAAATAAAACATGGAAAAGAAAATAAGATGATACCTTTTTTATTGGACATAACTTAATACATTTCTTGATTAGCTTTCGAAGGTTGCCCTTCTTCCTCAGATCGGAAATAAGCAAATGTGCTAGATAGTTATGGTGGAAAATCACCCTTCCTAATGAATACATTCCTGCCACCTCCTCACAATACATAACATTACAATACATATATTCTTACCCCTTAACTTTAAATGTTGTTGTTATTTATGTTTTTGAATAATATTATGTGATTCCTCCCAGCAATGACAGTAATTTGCATGTTCTGCCTCTGCAGTTTCCTCTAGTCTAGGTACAACAGTTGCCTGGTTACCCACTGATGTATCATATTACAGCTTGTAACTCTTCTGTCCTATGGTGGCTGTTTATTTCAGCTTTTAACAGCTCTTTCCTTTATCTTTCTAACCAGTTTACTCCACCAAAATAATCCTCCTTCTTCCCAAACCCCAGGGGTGGGGGGGGGGAGGTTCACCTAAAATACGGTGTTGCATTCTGAAACCATATCTTACAGAGGATGGAAATAGGCTTGAGGAGGTATTTTTTCATGGAAAGGGTGGTGATCACCTGGAATGTCTCCCGGAAGAGATAGCGGTCACCAAAAAATGTAACAGAATTCAAAACACTGCAGGATCCCTAGTTGCAAAAGGAATGGAATAAAACAATGGGGTAACCTACATGAAACAGGGAATTGCAGTGATACAACTGCATTGGACTTCCTACAAGGCACAGTGACAGTTGCAACCTATAAGTCGCCAAGTGGCAGCTACAGCCTAAACTGCAAGAAAGCATTTGGCTTAACTTTCATGGAGCAGCGGTGAGAGCTCCAAACTGCAGTGGTCCAATTTCATCAAATCTATGGGAAAGTACTGGGAAACCTGCACAAAGTAGTGCTAGTTGGAATGATTAAGTGAAATTCATGAGGGAAATGTGTTTCTCATTATTCCGTATAGAACTGTGGGCATAACTAGCCAAACTACTGGACAGACTGGATGGGCCATTTTGGTCTTTATCTGCCATCATTTACTATATTGTTATGTTAGAATGTGTCCAAATGAGATGATTTGTAATTGATATAAGCTACTTACTGGATAGCACCCCAGCTGTCCAATAGTAACTTATAAAGTGGTTTTCAAGTCAATATGATTTTACAATGGGGAACTTCACTAAGAATTTCCCTTTCAAAGAAGTGGATTTTCTCCATGGCAGATGGATTGGAAGCAGAAGACTGGGCTAGATAGACAGTGGCGTTCCTAGGGTGGCTGACACCCGGGGCGGATCACCAATGCGCCCCCCCCCCGGCGAAAGGACCCCCCCCCCGGGTGCATTTTTACCTGCTGGGGGGGTGCCGCTCACCTGTTGGCTTCACTCGTTCCATGCTCCCTCTGCCCCGGAACAGGAAGTAACCTGTTCCGGGGCAGAGGGAGCACGGAACGAGCGGCGCCAACAGGTGGGTGGCATCGCCCCAGCGGCGTGCACCCGGGGCGGACCGCACCCTCCGCCCCCCTAGGAACGCCATTGTAGATAGATCATTGGTCTGTTCTTAATAAATGGCACCTAAAAATCGGCGCCAAAAAATAGTGCTTAGCGTTATTCTATAAGCAGTGCTAATCTAATCTAATCTGAGAGTTGCAGACCGCACTAGTCCCAGCGAAAGGTTCAAGGTGGTTATAAAATTAAGAAGACTCGGAACAACACGAGGATCTACAAAATAAGAAATTTTTTTTAACTTCTTAAAATTTATCAAAAATGTTTTCAATATCAATTGAGCTATTTCGATTTGGAATGCACTTCCTCTATATTTTCGATCAGAGGCAAATTATATGTTATTGAGTTACTCAATTACATATAATTTGCCTCTGATCGAAAATATAGAGGAAATGCATTCCAAATCGAAATAGCTCAATAGGAAAACATAGCTTCAAAATAACGTTTTAGTTGAACACCATTACACACAGGTCATTTTAATAAAACATTATCTCACAACCGAAAAGAAGAAAGAAAAATATTTGAAAAAGATAAAAATAAACAACTCAGAAGTACTCCCATGCAAAACATAGAAAATCATACAAACAGCCTTAAAGACAATATGCACCCTTAAAAGAAGCCTATGAAGCCTTGTCACATGACTAGATATTTTTTCAAACGAAAGACCAAATATATCGCAGTGTTCTGTATCATCTGTAATTTATGCAAGGAATGCAAAATAAAGCTGCTAAAATTTGCATAAATATGATAGGGCTATACTTCTTTTGATTTCACTGCACTGGCTGCCAGTGGAGGCCAGAGTAAATTTTAAAATAGCCTATATGATTTATAGAGTATTTGAAGGACTTGCCCCTGAATAGTTCACCAAGGGAACCGGTCTAATAAGTGTAATTTAATTTTACATTTTCCAAATGTTGGGCTCTTAAACTATAAATGTGTTTTAAATTCAACTTTTAAATATCAAGCAGTTCTATTATGGAATAATTTACCTAGAGCTCTCAGGCAAATATTTCCTTAAAAGCCTTTTTATTTAAAAATTTATTAGATTAATCCCACAGGTCTATTTGTTTTAATTATTACTTTGTTTCACAGAATTTTTAGTAATGTTTTTTTATATATTATTGCTCACACTATGGATTAATCTAATTAGCTCAAAAACTGACTCTATAATCTGCTTTGGGCCATTTATAAAGGAGCTGGCAGAATAACAATCGACAAATTAGATTAGATTAGAAAACCAGGAGCCCTGATTTAGGGGTCCTTTTACTAAGGTGTGCCGAAAAATGGGCTGTGCTTGTGTAGGCACATGTTTTGGACATGCGCAGATCCATTTTTCAACGCACCTGTAAAAAAGGCCTTTTTAAATTTTTGCCAAAAATGGATGTGCGGCAAAATTAAAATTTGGTGCACGTCCATTTTGGGTCTGAGACCTTACCGCCAGCCATTGACTTAGTGGTAAGGTCTCACGCATTAACCGAGCGGTAATCATCTACGCATGTATAATGACAATTACCTCCCGGTTTCTGCTACACACCAGAAAATAAAAATTATTTTCCGGTGTGCTTAGCGCACACACGTCAAAAATGAAATTACTGCAAGGGCCACATGGTAGCCGGGCAGTAACTCCGCACGCTGGGCATGTGTAGGCACCTATGTGGCTTTGTGAAAGGCCCCTTAGATTTTTATGATTATTATTAGGATTTGTATAGCACTGTACAGAGACATATAGGGTGACTTCTATATATAGCACTGAAAAAAGCGCTATTCTGTAAGCCCAGAACTCATGCCTAACTTTAGGCATAGCCATTTGCACCAACTGAAAACATGGTGCAAATCTACGCACCTAAATTGGGTGCATATCCCCCATATTCTATAACACATGTAAATGCTAGAAACACCTATGTTTCATCCATCACCCTCCCATTTCTGCAACCCTGGGGGGAGGGGGTTCAGAGCTGCTTACAATCCAGCTCATTTTTGAAAGTGATCGCCGGCCATCTTCCGACACAAATTGGGAGATGGCCGGTGATCTCCTGAACCCAGCCAAATCGGTATAATGGAAAGTCGATTTTGGCCAGGTTCAACTGCTTTCCGTCGCGGAGCCGGCAAAACATCAAGGGGGCGTGTCGGTAGGGTAGTGAAGGCGGGATGGGGCGGGACAGAGGTGTGCTCATGAGATGGCCAGCTTCGCCTGATATTGGAAAAAAAAAGCCAGGTTTGATGAGTATTTCGCCGGCTGTACTTGGTCCCTTTTTTTTCACAACCAAGCTTCAAAAAAGAGCCCCAACTGACTAAATGACCACCGGAGGGAATCGGGGATGACCTCCCCTTACTCCCCCAGTAGTCACCAACCCCCTCCCACCCAAAAAAAGAACAAAAAAAACTTTTTTGCCAGCCTCTATGCCAGCCTCATATGTCATACCCAGCTCCCTGATAGCAGTATGCAAGTCCCTGGAGCAGTTTTTAGTGGGTGCAGTGCACTTCAGACAGGTGGACCCAGGCCTATCCCCCCCCCCCCCCATTTGTTACACTTGTGCTGGTAAATGGGAGCCCTCCAAAACCCACCCAAAACCCACTGTACCCACATGTAGGTGCCCCCCTTCACCCCTTAGGGCTATGGTAATGGTGTAGAGTTGTGGCAAGTGGGTTTTGGGGGGGATTTGGGGGGGCTAAACAACCAAGGTAAGGGAGCTATGCACCTGGGAGCTTTTTTTTTTTATTTTTAGAAGTGCCACCTAGGGTGCCCGGTTGGTGTCCTGGCATGTGAGGGGGGCCAGTGCACTAGAAATGCTGGCTCCACCCATGACCAAATGCCTTGGATTTGGCTGGGTTTGAGATCGCCGGCATTATTTTCCATTAAGGCCGAAAACCGATGCCAGCCTTCTCAAACCGGCGAACTCTGACATTTGGCCGCGTCCAACCGTATTAGCGAAGAAAAAGATGGCCGGCCATCTTTTTCGAAAATACAGTTGGCTCCACCCACTTACGGCGCTGGCCCCGAAGATGGCCAGTCAGCTATTTGGCCAGCGCCGTTCAAATATGCTCCTCAATATCTCCCAGAGGCCTTTGGCTAACTCTCTGGGTAGGTCCTGAATCCATAGGCTAACTTTCAGGTTAGGCCCTGAACAGCTGAGAGTACTACTCTTAGTCTTCTGCCATTGTCCCTATAAAGCTGACAGCCTCAATGAAGCTCGAATTGTTAATCATAGTCCATCTCTAGGCTTAGTTCCTGATATTTGGAAACAAGCAATTGTCCATCCTAATCCAGAAAAAGGCATCGTTGGATCCCTCTGTATCAGCTAACTACTGACCAGTCTCAAATTTACTGTGGGGCCCTTTTACTAAGGCGCTCTGAAAAATGGCCTGCGGTAGTGTAGACACATGTTGTGGGCACGCGCAGAATCATTTTTCAGCGCACCTGTAAAAAATGGCTTTTTTTATTTTTAACAAAGAAACTATCAAACACATCATTCCAATATAGTGTCACACTGGGGATTCAGATCTGAAAGATAAAATATTTTAAATATTAAAAAAATAGCCTCAGTGTAACAGGGAGCCTGACTTTTATGCTGCACTGTAAATATTACTATCACAGGCTTCCACCACCTTCCGAGAAAAAAACACAGAGAAAAACTCCCAGAATATTTCAAAAATTGTAATGAAGTGGGAGAAAAGTCTGTGTTTAAAAAACAGAAGGGAGGGTAACACAATTTAACACAATACAGATCCAAATACCCACAACACTAAATCTCACTATGAATATAAATCACCCAAATAGACACTAATTAGCAATCCCTCACTAGACTAAAATCCTCATTCAAAAAGAGAAGCCTTCCTGCAAGTAAAGAAAACTCAGAATAGAGCAAAAACTCTTATAACATGAATTTGGAGTTCAAAATGGCCGCCGAGTAGAGCAGACGTGTTATAGAAGCTCCTGCAAATTTTCCTTTTTAAAAAGGCTTTTTGTGTTAGCCATACCTTAAAAATGCCTAAGAGAAGGGGAAAAGCTGCTGCTGCAGCCTCCCAGCGGCTTAGTACCCCAACTCGAAGTGGTCCAATTGATTCCTTTTTGCAGCGAGTTTTGGACGCCAGAACGTCGGTGAGCGGCTCGCTGCCGTCTCCTGTGCTGGTTGAAGGAGCGCAGGAGACCTTAGAGCTGGAAGTTTCTCTTAGCCCCGATGCTCGAACACCTCCTCCTCCTCCCGTGCCTTGTGAGATTGGAGTTCAAGGTATGGCGTCTCCAAGTCTCACCCCGGAAAGGGGGACAGACGACGGACGACGGGAGGCATATGAAGATCCCCAGAGAGCTGGATTGATCTCACAGGCTGAAACATCAAATGAGGAGCAAAATGCCTCTATTATGGAAGGAATTTCCTTACAACAAACGGGGGTAGGTGCCTTTTCACTTGCAGTTTTTCAAGTTAAACCTCCCGAAGTTACGTTAGACTGTTTGTGGACACTTATTGCAGATTTGGGCAAAGCACTAATTCCTCAGATTCAAAAAGTGAAACAGGAAGTTGTTTGCGTAGAGGAGAAGGTAAAGCAATTGAATGCTAAAGTTGAGAAACAAGATAAGGAAGTACAACGACTGCAAGAAGTCCAAAATAATATGGTGAAAGATTTAACTAATATAAGAAGAAAGGCAGAAATAATGGAAAATTTTTCAAAAAGTAACAACTTGCGATTTATAAATTTTCCTTTGATGGATAATGTGGCTTCTAGAGAGATGTTGAAAACATACTTTAAAGATATTTTACAGATTAGTGAAGACAATATACCTCCTTTAGCGCAAGTTTTCTATCTTCCATCTAGACAGCAACAAACATTACAAAATCAACTCCTGGATGTTACAGCCTTTTTAGAAACTTCAGATTCTGAACAAGTAATACCAGCCACGTTATTGGCTACAGTTGTTTTGTCTTCTGATAAACTTTGGATATTAAAATTGTTTTACAAAAATCGTGAAAAAATTTTCAAAGGGCTAAAAATTTGTGTATATCCTGATGTATCAAAGGACACACAAGTGCGCCGGAAAAGATTTCTTCAGAAAAAGCAGGAAACGATTCAACTGGGAGCGACTTTCTTTTTAAAATTTCCATGCAAGTGTTTGGTCACATACCACTCTGAAAAATTTGTTTTTTATGATCCATCCCAACTCGAGACATTTATTACATCTAGGAAGACTGTTGGAACAGCAGTTCCAACTAGTGATGTTGTTTGAAATTGGAATATAGTGTCCTTTGCACGTCTTTGCCACTCTTTTTGAAATTGTTTATTTCTTAGTAATATACCTTCAATGATGTTTGTATTTTGAACTCCCTATTTGAGGACTTGTATTGGTTTGAGGGAAGTTTTATGTTTGATATATTTCCTTATCTTGTAACCTCATTATATCCAATTTTTTTGAACAAGTTTGTATACTTGAAAAATTGAAATTCAATAAATAAATAAATAAATAAAAACTCTTATAACATTACTAGAATTGCTTAAACTTCCATCCTTACTAATGAATGGATTCTAATTCTAACAAAAAGTAAACTTTACTTAGCTCAGAACATCCAAATTGTCCTGACAGAAGTGCAGCCTCATAGGATTTTCACAGTCTGTGGGGTTTCTCCAAAATTAAAGTGTCCAATTTATATTATCCTTCTGGCAAAAATGTCCAATTTCCTTGTTTCTCAACAGTAGGAGATCCTTCTGTTTCGCTATCTTCATCAGGAGAAATACATAGCAGTACATAAAAACTGCTTTCCAAGTTATCCAAAAATGGACGTGCGGCAAAATAAAAATTGCCGCGCATCCATTTTGGGTCTGAGACCTTACCGCTAGCCATTGACCTAGCGGTAAGGTCTCATGCAGTATTCACGTGGTAATGGTCTACATGCGTAAAATGCTGATTACCGCCTGTGCGCCAGAAAATAAAAATATTTTCTGGCGTGTGTAGTGGGTGCACGTAAAAAATAAAATTGCTGCACGGGCCATGTGGTAGCCAGGCGGTAACTCCGAATTGCTGCAGGTTGGGCGCACGTAGGCGCTTACGTGGCTTACTAAAAGGGCCCCTGTATCTACTGGAGAAAATAGTTTTTGTGGAGAAATCCAATGTTTTACACCCATGTCAATCAAGGTTCTGTCCAGTTTATAGTACCAAAACAACTAGAACTACTTTCCTTAGTGAAGTTCATGGCTTCCATGACACAAGAAGGTGGCCTTGGATGTGTCCCTTGATTTGTGTTATGCTTTTGACCTAGTCAACCACTAAATTGACAGCTTCAGGATACAGCCTTGGAGGCCAGCTCTTGGGTTGGTTTGCCTATTTTCTATACCATTGGTCTTTTTATGTCTCAACCTGTTTGTCAATCTCTTATTCTCGCCCATTAGTTTGTGGTGTCCTTCAAGGTTCTGTTTTGCTCCCATTATTGTTTAACATCTTTCATTTACGGGACACATGTATGTGTATTATATCCTTCATGTGTAGACATAACTCCTACGAATCAATGCCTTGGTGCTATGGCCTCTTGGTTGGACTGACATCATCTATTTGATTAACAGGCAGGCCACACTACCCCCTCACCCTTCTCTTTTGGCAGGTGCTGTTTTAAAATTAGTAGATTCATTTAAATATCTAGATGTTGCCACTGATTCAGAATCATCATTTTAAAGTCAGGTAATCAGTACAATAAAGATTGCATTTTATGCCTTAAGGCAGATTCTCTCCATAAAGCATTACTTGGACCTCCCAGCATTATAGTGTTTGATTCATACATTAGTTACATCTTCTATGCTGGACTACTGTAGTACAGTCTAGTGTGGAGTCAGGCCCCAAGCAGCAAAGGACTCAAATACAAATCCACCTATGCAGCCAGCTTTTCCTACCTAAGCGCACAACTATGGAACGCATTGCCAAAAGCAGTAAAAATTACGCTCGACCACCTAAATTTTTGGAAAGCACTAAAGACAGACCTGTTCAGAAGAGCATACCCCACCGACCCAACATAAAAATACCTGGTCACTTGTGACACAATGTAACCAACAACCGTAACGGACATTATCTGACACTTCTTCCCCCTTTCCCTCTCTAAGTTTCCCCCCCCCCCCAACTGTACCTACCATACATGTACCTCATTCTACCACAATATCACTTTGCATTCATTCATACCATGTATTTGTTCAGACCATAATCGGCTAACGCCTTTAATGGTTATATGTAAGCCACACTGAGCCTGCAAAAGGTGGGGAAATGTGGGATACAAATGTAACAAATAATAATAATATTGATGCAGTCATTCAGAACATAGCATCCTCCAGATATACCTTAGGTTTTTTTTCTTAGCAACAAACTCAGATCTTGGGGTGTTCCAGAGATCTCTTCCAGGAGCCTAAAACACCCAGAAGTGTTGCACTCCTCAATATCTGGGCCGCAGTCAGCCATGGAATTGCCACAGATCACAGTATTCGCCAGGTCATGTTTTGGCCAAATCATAACCAAACCAGCCCGATACATAGAAAACTGTTTTTTAAAGAGGGAGAGAGATGTGACGGGTTATGCTGAGTGTTGTGTACATCTCTATGATCCCTCTAGGAAGTGGAGGGTGCACCTGAGTAGAATACATCATTTTTTGTTGTTCCTATGAGTTATTGTAAAGCAAGTGGTTGAGGCTGCTTATCTGGCCTGAGAGTGTTTGAATACAAATACATAAGAATAAAATAGTGGGTTGGCGAGGCAGGAAATAAATGGAATCCCCTACACATGTGTTTAAAATGAAGTCATATTGGCTAAAAGTTTCAGCAGAAAAAGTTTTTTTTTTAACCTGTACATACAATATAGCACACAAAAAAGCAGACAGAAAGACATATAGTTGAACTTAAATAAATGTATATGCAAAACACATAGGGATTGATATTCAAAGCAATTTAACTGGCCAGGAGAGGCTCCTGGCTGGCTGAAATACCTGTGCATGGCTATCCACTGATATTCAGCAGCAGTTAACTGGCTAGTGCCACTGAATATCACCACTGACCACTACAGTAGTGGCCGGCTATTTTGTGGGCAGTCTGGGCGCAGAGTTGGCTCTTATGTGGTTAAGAGTCAGTATTCTATATTTAGGGGCCCTTTTACAAAGCGGCAGTAAGCCCAACACAGGCTTACCACACGCTAACCAAAAAATACCACTGGCCCAACACAGCCACCTGTGGTAGTTCTGCCTTGAGTGTGCGCCATTTCCAGCGTGACAGAAATTTTTTTTTTTTAATTTGTAGTGCAGCAGTAACCCAGCAGTAAATGGGCATTGCCGCATGCTGCCCAGTTACGGCTCGGTTACCACCGGAGCCCTTAACCGCCACCTCAATGGGTGTCAGTACGCGGTAAGGATTGCCATTTTAGAGGCTTTTTACATGCTGTGAGAAAAAGGGCCCTGGCGTGCAGGAAAAATGGCCCCGTCACTACCACAGGGCCCTTTTTCTTGCAGCTTAGTAAAAGGACCCCTTAATTGTCTAAGTTAACCAGACAAATTGGAATGCATAAAATTCATTCCTAGTTTTATCTGGCTTTAGTTAAGTATTTAAGCTCTGAATATTGCACTTACCCAGATAAAAAAAATAGCCAGTTGAAAAAACTCAGATATTTGTCGCCTATTCATGACTTGGCATTGAAAATTGAGGCATTACATCGGTGGTGGCCAAAAAAAATGCTTACTGCCACCAGCTCAATATTTACCCCCTAGACCAGTAGGGGTCTCTGACTTATACAAGGACAGGCTGGCAGTACCATTGAAGCCCTTCTGAAGGGGGAAGCTGTAACCAGATAGTATATACTTCCTCCCTGTCCTGACCTGGTATGGTCCTGGGTACAGGAACATACAGGACTAGTGACAGTCCTACTAACGATTCTTACAATTGTTATCTGGTCAGTCTGTTTTTATTGTCTAGGGCAGTGGTTCACAAACCTGGCCCTGGAGGCACCCCAGCTACTCAGATTTTCAGGATATCCACAATGAATATTCATCAGAGTGATCTGCATCCTGAAAACCTGAGTAGCTGGGGTGCCTCCAGGTCCAGGTTTGCGAACCACTGCCCTAGACAATAAAAACAGACTGACCAGATAGTAATTGTAAGAATTGTTGCAGGACCATCACTAGTTAACTAGTCTTCAGTTAATTCAATCAACATCAGTTAAACTTATTCACCGTGAGCATTGTTTTGATCATGTTACTTCTCTTCTCTGCCTAGAACACTGGCTTCCAGTTTCCTATGGTATTAGGTTCTTATGCTTGCCTTTAAGGGTCAGAACCCTACTGCTCCCGCTTATCTGCATAAACCTGTTGTTCCTTATACCCCATCACACTCCCTCCGGTCCTCTTCAGATAATCTGCTTTGTGTTCTCTCACCTACTGTTCATCATATATCTCTTTCCCATGATACCTATTCCCAGGTTATGAAACAATCTGCCCTCCTTCCTTAGAACTGATATGCCTCTTCAGTCATTTAAAGCAGGGTTGCCAATAGGGGGGGCAAACTTCCCCAGGCCTGGGCCTCCAAGGGGGAGCCCAGCGCCGAGGTCTCTCTCTCTCTCTCTCTCTTGTTCCTGACGGGACCTGAGTGATCCCGTCCCGACAGGAGCAGGAGAGAGAAAACTCCGGTGCCGCGGCTGGGACCTCCTTGGAGGCTGAGGAGGAGGACCCGGAGCTTCCTCCAGCGCTGCTCTTTTGCCCAGCTAAGTGGCTGCTTTTCCTCTCAGGCGTGCATGCTCAGTTTTGAAACCGGGCCATGTCCTGAGAGAAAAAGCAGCCGCAGGGGCAGGCAATCGGCAGAAGAGCAGCGCTGGAGGAAGACATCTTCTGCTGGCAGGGCCTCGGGATCCCCGCCAGCCAACAAGGTATTTCAATTGCGACAGCGGCAATGATTGTGGGGGAGGGGGGGCAGCAGCCCTGCCCCAGGCCCAGTTCAGTCTCTCAGCGGCCCTGGTTTAAAGCACTTTGGAAGACTTTTCTTTTCTCCTTCACTTTTCCCTCTGCTTAATTGTCCCCTCCATCTTCCTTTCTTTCCTTCTTTTTGTCTTTCTTTCTTCTGCCCCCACCCACAAGCAATTATTGGCACTAATTAGTTTTAATTGAAATGTAGATGCATAAATTTTATGCATGAGTCAAAAAAGGAGGGATGAAAATGGGAGGGTCATGAGCAGATCGGGGTGTTCCTTTAAGTTATGCGCATAGCTAGAAAATAAGGGGTACAGTGCCCAATTGCAATATTCTTACTTGAGAATTCCCGTAATTCCACATCAGCAAATGCTAAAGGAAAATAACCAACCAAAATGGTCTGAAAACTATATAAAATAAAGAGATCCAAATAATGTAAGCAACATTTAAAACTGCTCCAAAGAGCTCCCCGTGAAATCAAATCGTCATACAGTGATCAATTCATGCCTGTGAGTACACAGACTAAACACAAGGGAATTCATCAAAAGTCCATCTAAATATTAAAAGGCAAACAAAGAGAATCTTTAAAAAAGAAACCTTTTTCTTCAAAACATTTTTAATGTATCCCAATTCAGCTGTCAATCAAGCTATAACCGCGGGAAAGCGCTGGTATAAGAGAGCCTGTGCAGATAGCAGGCTTCATTACTTTTGCATCCTGGGAGCAAGAATATTGCAAGTTTTATTAAGGTAATTTTTCAATTCTTTGACGTCTCTTTTGTTTTCTTTCAGCTTTGAAGAAAAAAAGCTTTTTTTAAAAGAACATTGCAGGATTTTTTTTGTTTGTCTTTTAATATTTAAATGGTCTTTTGATGATTCCCCTTGTGTTTATTTAGTCTGTGTACTCACAGGCATGAATAGATCAATGCATGACTTTATTTGATTCCACTGGGAGCACTTTAGAGCAGTTTTAAATGTTGCCTACATTATTTGAATCTCTTTCGTTTTCTGCCCACTTAAATCGGTTATTTTTTTTATATTCCTTTAGCATTTGCAGATGTGGAATTAAGGATATTCTCAAATAAGGATATTGCAGCTGGGCACAGTATGTATTTTTAAAAGATCTCTTACAATTATTTGTTATAAAGTTTTTGTTGTAGATAAGTGTGGCATACATGTTATTTTTTAATGGCCCTTGTCTTTTAGGTGATAGGTTTTAACAGGGTTGTGCCACATTTTCTCTATCTACTGAGGGTAAGCTGTTTTTAAGTTATACCATTTTTTTAATGACACGTTAACATTTGGGGGGGAATTTGCTATAGGTATTCATGTTTTTATTTTTTTTCTTACCCCTTCCCTACCCCATTCTCCCCCTCCCTCCCGCACACACACACACACACATTTTTTAGCCCAAAGTTGTGTCTCATCAGCTGTTCTGTGAGGCTAAACAGATTATCCTGCCCCTGTTTAGTGGACAGGGCAAATTGGGAACAAGAACTCTTAGGATAATTTTTTTTTTTTAGCACTCTGGAACTTGTAAAACAAATCTCCATGTTCTCGTATGGATCCAAGTCCAAAGCTCAATTAGACTGACAAGTTATGGACACAAGGCTCAGTTGTTCTAAAAATAGATAGGCGACTGCCAATCCAATAAATGAGCTATCTTCCCCAGCACTACCAAAACAACAATAGTACAACCCGGCCAGAATGGGGTCCTCCCTCTGATGATGGGGAAGCTGTTGTGCTGCTTTCTCTTGTTACCTGGTACAGGTGCTGATGCAGGTGCAAATGTAAATGAAACAAGAATGGTGATAAATCCAACCTTGTATCAGCTTTCTCCTTTTATAAGAGCATTAGGGATTCCCTGCTGTAAAGTGCTGAATGTTAGAAGACGAATTTCTAAGGTCTTGAAGTTTTTGTTCGATAAGGATACTATTATCAATCAGATATCAAATTTTATATTTAAAATAAATCTGACATTTCTGCAACATAGACCTCTGCTAACTTAGCCACCAGTGGACTACTGTGTACTGGTCTATACCTCTCTGGAAGCCATTTATCTAATGAAATGTCTATCCGATCAACACGGCTGCGAGGCTAATACTGGGCAAATCGCGCTTTGATCATGCTCAACCATTACGTTTTCAACTACACTGGCTTCCTGTAAAAGACCGTATTACATTTAAAATCTGCTCACTAACACACAAGATAATATATGGAGAAGCCCCTGAATACATGCTCAATCTAATCAATCTACCATCTAGGAATGCCCTAATATCTGCAAGGACTTACCTCAGTCTACATTATCCCAACTGCAGGAATGTTAAATACAAGACCCTTTTTGCATCAGTCCTAAATCCTGGAATGTACTGTCAAAGCAACTAAAAGAGCTAGTCGACCACCACCTGTTCAAGAAATCCTAAAAACATTCTTATTCAACAAGGTTTATTCCACTGGCAACTCCACTGTTTAACCTCTCTCTCTTGTTGACTGTGCAGGTTTTTGCTGGTTGCTTCGCCCCTGACATTCTCCCCGTGTAATCCCATGTTCCTTCCCCTCCTGTCTCATTCTGTATCTGTGCCTTCGAGAACACGACACCTTCTATGTATTGTATTGTATCCTCTTGAATTAATGTAAAACACATTGCGCCTGCTTTTGTGGGAAACTGTGGGGTAAAAATGCACCTAAATAAATAAATTAAAACAACACATTCCATTAAATTCCTCACACCCATGGTTGGCCCTAATGAGCAAATAATCAATGACTGAGCAGTTTTGGATAACTGCTTTCCCCAAACTATGGGTTTCCTGGGTCAAGGCTGTAATGAGAGAAGAAGTAGGGTTAATAGTCTTAGCTAAGGCACAAGCGATATTGGGTAATTCTATATGTACATTAAGTGCTAACTCAGGCATACCGACCAAGGAGGTGGCCAAGGCAAGAGCTTCAGCTTTAGAAAACAAATGTACTTCAGAATGACAGTCAGAGGAAAACTGGGTGGTGAGTGATCTAGGGAGGTGATTATGAGCATGACCAGAAGTGGGCCACCTCAAAAAGGCTCCAGTAGTAAGTTTTTTCCAATGGTGCAAGGACCTCCTGAGGCATTGGCTAGAACATACGAGAAAGCCATTCATCCACTCAAAAGGAACCAACCAGCGGGTAAGTACATAGAAGAATAAGCAAAAGATACTAAAGAAGTTTTACTGTACAGAGACCAGGATAGGTTATGCTAGTAATATACGTAGATGTATTTGCAAAAGAAAGCAATCAGCTGCTGTGGTAACAGAAATGAGAGATATGGAATGGCTGATCATTAGTGTACACAGAGGGCTTATTAACAGTCCCTAGATTATATTATATCCTCACAATTAGACAACCCATTAAAACTGGTAGCTTCCTGCAGAAGGAAGATGATACCCCAGTAAAACAAGTTGCAAATGTTGCACTTGAAATAAGCATGCTCCAACTACAAAAAGCAGAGGTATTCAACGAAGCCTGAGTTAATAAAGCCCAGACGTTTTCAGGGGTACTAGAAAGAGGTACAATGGATAGTGAACACAGGACTGTCCCATCATTCAGAGTATCAGTCCCATGGCACAGAGGCACATCTGAGCCTATAACCCCTAAGATGCTGTACCATAAATAACAAACATTCCACTGAGACGTGCACGGAAATAATTTGATCAAGATAATTTTCGGTTTATAGTGCAATCTTTGATCCTGAGTAATCCACTTGAGAACCTCTAAACAATTGCTGAAGAAACTTCATACTATCCAAAATGTAGCGTTGCATTTGATGTATTCTTTGAAACAAATGACAAGCTTCATTGGCTTCCTGGGCATGCTAGGGTGTCTACATTTTTTGTCTCATTTATTAGATATTGTATGGCTTGGCTCTCCCTATCTTTTGGATCATTTAATCTTCTTACAAAAATTTAAGTTACAAGAAAATCAACCTTATTTACTTTACCTTCTTTAAAGAAGTCAAAAAGAACTAGGCTATTAGATATTCATTTTTCACACAAACGACTTGTTTGGATAATCAAGCCCTATTGTTTTCTGTAATAAATTACAGTCTGTTTTGTAAGCAAATTAAAACCTATTTATTTAGGAAATTTGTTCTGGACTGTAATGACTAACAAGGCTGTTATTTTTCTTGTTATATTTACAACCATATTGACTAGTTTTTGCACTTCCTGGAAATGTCCAGCTTCTTTGCAATGTGATCCACATTGAACCAAGAGGTATATGGTGGAATATAAGTTTTATTGTTAATATTAATGGCACACTGTGAAAGGTCCGTCTTGGGGAAGATAAGTACATACAGTAAGTACATATACATGTTATTCCTGGAATTTTCCTGGAATTGTACTTTAATGAGCTGGGGATATCTTTATGGCACAGCAGCTCAGATCTGGGAGCTCAGTTGTCATCTGGTCACCGTATTAACAGATTTTCAGGTAACCTCTCCAGATAACCTCCTATTTTCCAACAGGCTTCTTATATCAGTTCTTGGGTGAAAGTGACCCTCAAATGTTTAATAGTCTTGTTTGTTTCAGATGTTATAATTTGAAGAGTCACAGCATTGTCCCTTTTACCTCATTCTAGAGGGTCAGTTTGACCAAGAAATTATTGTTTCAATAAATAATATGCAGATGTTGTCACAGCTGCCCAGCTATTTATTGCATCAGCCAACTTGGCAGGGGAATTTACTTCAGACCTTGGCAAAATCTTGCCAAGTCATTGTGATCTTACACCATATCTATAGTCTGTACTGCAATCTTACAATGAAGTTTTCATTAGCCAGTCTCTGAATTGTAGTGCTATATATTGTAATATTAGATAATAGTGCTATATAGTGTTATGTAGGTGGTGTTATCTGAAATCCATTGAAGCAAACAGGAACTAAAACCCCCCATATACAGTCCAATGAAGCACAAAAATGTAGGAGTGGACCAAAGAACTTCCAGAGCACAGTTTGTAATTATAAAAATGTTTATTACATAATAGAGCACCTCACAAAACAAGACCCAACACAGGGCCATGTTTCACCCCTTAGAGTGTGTCTGATTTGCATGTGTTCTTTGTCCTCGGTGTACATCAGCCAGTGGATACTAATGGTTGAATATCTTTAAACATATGAACCTGAACATGGTCATACACATGGAAGCTAATATAATGTATTGGAAAGGGTCTATACAATTCCTTTGGGTCGCCACCCCACCACCCGGTATTTCTTCTATATCTATGTAACCCTCTCTGTCATTTTCATAATTTCCTCTCTATACAGGACACAGGCTCCCCCCCCCCCCCCCCCTGTTTTGATTGAAAAAAAAGCAATGGTACATTGGTTACTACTTGTATTTATTTAGATTTTGCTCATACCTTTTTCAGTAGTAGCTCAAGATGAGTTACATTCAGGTACACTGGATATTTCTCTGTCCCAGGAGGGCTCACAATCTAAGTTTGTACCTGAGGCAATGGCGGGTTAGGTGACTTGCCCAAGATCACAAGGAGCAGCAGTGGGATTTGAACTGGCTACCTCATGAGTGCAAGACTGGTGCTCTAACCACTAGGCCACTCAAGAACTGTTGCCTGCACAGGCCATGATCTACATTTTTGTACGAGTTGTCTCTGTTCAACATGTCCCAAAGTCTGAAATAGGTACAAACATATTGAGAACTACACACTTTTGTAAAAGGAATCAAGTTTTCTTTTCCAGTATAATAGTGTGTATAATTTTATGAATCGGCAAAAAAATAAATTTTTGCGGTCTAAAGGAGATAGTTATGGATTACGATCCATGGGTGCCACAAATTCAAAGGGTCGTGTATGATAAATGGGAGTTTTGATTCAAAATTTTAACACTTTGCCTTATGGCTACTGATTATGTCAATACTCTTTCCATATACTTTACTTTTTTTTAAACATTGTATGCTTCCTAAATGAATAGTGTTAGGGCTACATAATTCCTGTATAAAGCATTTGTTCTGACACTTTTTCATAGATATTTCTTGTACTGGAGCTATAATTAACTTTTTTAAAAAGTGTATGATTCTTAGGTTAACACTGCTACAGCAAAATAAAGCATTTAAAAAGAAAAAAGAATTGGCAATCTGTAATGCAAAACAACAGCTTGAAATCTTGAAAGCAGGAGGAGAACCAGCTCTTGCAGGCACAGCTCACAGGCTTCTACCTGTGGAACTGATGAGCCAGACCCCCTATGGTTTCTTGTGTGTGTTAATCTTAAAACAGCTTCGTTTTTGTCTATATGTGCCCTTTAAAGCAAAGAGAAGGAAGTGGGGAGGTTGATCCTTTTGTTTTAAAACCAAAACAGCTGTCATTCAGCAATCAGTAAGTCCTTCTTAAAAACAGATGGCCCTGACTCAATCCAGCTTAAAAAATAAGCACAAGGTATCCTTTTAAAAGAAAAATAATAAAAAAAAAGAAGAAAAATATTTATTTTTTTGTTCTTGAAAGAAAAATAAGGCAAAACTGTGCACATTCCTCCAAGGCTGTAGGGGGCGTTGTCAGAGGGTTTTTTTGACATCACCTCCTGCCACGTGACCCCATCCCAGCAGTAGAAACAGGAAATGATGTAATGCATCCTATGGTGGCCCGTGGCCGTCATCTTGGAAAAGGGGCATGGCTATGATGTCACTTCCTGTGATGCCACAAAGGAGTGGAGTTTGGGGGTGGGGTAAGGCAAAAAAGGGGTGGGGTTTGGGTGGGTATGCAAATAAGATGGGGTTAGGGGTGGGGTTATACAAAAGTAACAGGACTGCGATGCCACATCTGGTGACTTCATCAAAGGAATGGGGGCTTAGACCGGAAATGGGTGGGACTTGTACATGTCCTTGATTCTGATTGACTGCTGGGACTAGAAGTGGGCATGGCTACCTGTCAAATATATGCAAATCATCTTTGCTTGAAAGGGGGTGAGATACACTACTCATATATACCTGTTCTGTGTTGTGTTTGTGGGTAGAGAAAATGGGAGATTGGGCACTTGTGGAAACTAATTTTGGGAATGGGGCAGTTTGTGGAGCGTTGGGGAAGCTGCAGGGGGTAGTTTTGGGATTAGGGCAGTTTGTACAGCACTGTATCAGTTGCAGTTAAGGTAGTTTGTGGGTGTGAGGTAATTTGTGGGATGATAAGACAATTGAAGGGGGTTAGTTTTTGGGGTGGGACAGTTTGTGGGGTGGTAAGGTAGTTGTAAGGGGTAGTTTTTGGGGGTGGGTAGCTACAGGGTTTTGGGGCAGTTTGCAAAGGATAGTTTTAGGAGTTGGAGGCAGTTTGGGATGGTGTGGCCGTTGAAGGGAATATTTTTTTGGGTGTCGGGACAGTTGCAGGGGGTAGTTTTTTGTGATGGGGCATTTTGTGAGGGATAGTTTTTTGATGTGTGGACAGTATGTGGGTTGGTGAACAGTTGCAGGTGGGTAGTTTTGGGGCTGTGTGGCAGTAAGGCAGCAGGTAGTTTTGGTGTGTAGGGGAGGTTGGAGCAGTTTGGGGGTTTGGAAGAGTAGAGAATTCCACTTTATAAACTGCCTTACCCTGTTCTCCAGCTGCTACATTTCACTCTATCTAAGGGGCCCTTCTATTAAGGTGCATTAAGAATTAACAAACAGAGGCTACCACGTATTACACTGTGTGAGTTTGGCTGTCACTGTGTGTTAAACTGCAAGTTACTTAATTTTTCTGAATTTCTCTGTTTGGGGAGGTGGCATGGGCGGAGAGTGGGCAAAGAAGTCATTTGGCAGTTAATGCACTGCACTTACCGCATATTATCTAATGTAGAGTTAACATGGGACCACTTACCTTCTCCTAAATAGGAGAGGCTGACTCCCTGATATTCAAAACTATTTAACCAGCCAGGAAAAGGTCCTGGCCAGAAATAGCATTTAAGCACTTGACCAGTTATATCCCGCTGAATATCTGTGTATATCTCCTGCTGAATATCCCAGTTAGCGGCTAGCCGGTTAGGCACAAATATTCAGTGCCAAACCAGTTATGTTGAGTGGTCAAAATAGGCTGCTTAAATAGCAGGCCTACCTTTTGACTGCTAAAACGTTAACCAGTTAGCACTAAATATCGGCATAGCCAATTAACGTTTTAGCAGCCAAAATAAACCCAGACATTCAATACAGGTTGCTGGATATGGCCTAATATTGAATATCCAGGTTTAACACTGCCCGCTGCTGGCTAAATATTGGGCCCTAAGTGCTCCTGCATTAATAGCATGCTGGTCCCATGTATTAGCAGCAACAATAACACATGGCCCAAATGCGGACATACTAGGAACACCCCTCATGATTCAGCATTTTAGGTCTGCCGCACATTAGAATCCTGCATCATAGCGCATTAAGTTCAAACTGTAATGCACTTTAGTAAAAGAGTCCCTAAGTGTCTATGCTAAAGAAGCTGAAACTCCTTTTCCCATAGAAAAACATTAGGCTACTTTTAGGAGGGCCTTATTTCTCTGGAGCCCCCAGTCCAATTTGGCTAATTTTCAAATTCAATATGTGTTTTTTTCCCCAGTTTTCCCCACATACCAAGTTTCATCCTATTCCATTAATTTTTCTATACTAAAAAAGCTGGAACTCCTTTAACCATGGAAATGCTATGGCCCTTGGCTATTGACCATGGCTATATACTATGGCTATTGACCCTTCTACTCTGTCCTCCAGTGTTTCAAATCTCTTCTCTACATTATCCAAGTCTGTCAATGAGGCTGTCTTTTCCTATAATACTATTCTCTCCTCTGCTCTGGATAATCTCGCTCCTCCCATTCCCCGTTCTGTAAAACGTACCAAACCCCAGCCTTGGCTGACCTCTAGAATCCACTACCTATGTTCCTGTGCCCGCTCTGCCAAACGCCTTTGGCTGAAATCCCGTGCCCATGCTGACTTCATACATTTCAAATTCTTGCTGACCTCCTTCCAGTCTGCTCTTTTACTTCCCAAACAGGACTATTACATCCAGTTGACAAATTCTCTTGGCTCAAACCCTCGATGTCTCTTTGCCACACTGAACTCTCCTCAAAGTGCCTTCACCTCCAACTCCCCTTTCACTTTCCCCCCAGACTCTGGCTGAGTACTTTCATGATAAGGTTCACAAGATTAAACTTGAATTCTCAACCAGGTCACCTCCACCTCTCCTTCCTTTAGTCCACTCTCTCAACCCTCCAACGCCTGCCCCCTTTTCTTCCTTTTCCGAAATCACTGAAGAGGAAACTACACATCTTATTTCCTCCTCAAAACCAACTACCTGTTCCTCTGATCCTGTTCCCACCCATCTACTTAACACTATCTCTCCTACTGTCATCCCTTTTATCTGTCATATCCTCAATCTTTCACTTTCCACTAAACTGTTCCTGATGCCTTCAAACATGCTGTAGTCACACCACTCCTTAAAAAAACCTTCATTGGACCCTACCTGTCCTTCCAACTATTGCCCCATCTCCCTCCTCCCTTTCCTATCCAAGATACTTAAATGTGCTGTTCACCGTCGTTGCCTTGACTTTCTTTCATCTCAAGCTATTCTTGATCCACTTCAATCTGGCTTTCACCCCCTTCATTCAACCGAAACAGTGCTTGCTAAAGTCTCCAATGACCTGTTCCTGGCCAGATCCAAAGGGCTCTATTCTATCCTCATCTTTCTCGATCTATCTGCTGCTTTTGACACTGTTGATCACAGCCTACTCCTTGATACGCTGTACTCACTTGAATTTCAGGGCTCTGTTCTTTCCTGGTTTTCTTCTTATCTCTCCCAGTGTACTTTTAGTGTATACTCTGGTGGATCCTCCTCTATTTCTATCCCACTGTCAGTTGGTGTACTTCAGGGATCTGTCCTGGGACCTCTTCTTTTGTCCATCTATACTTCTTTCCTTGGTACTCTGATCTCATCCCATGGTTTTCAGTATCATCTTTATGCTGATAACTCCCAGATCTACCTCTCCACACCAGAAATCTCAACAGGAATCCTGGCCAAAGTATCAGCCTGCCTGTCTGACATTGCTGCCTGGATGTCTCACCGCCATCTGAAACTAAACATGAACAAGACTGAGCTTCTTAGTGTTCCACCTAAACCAACCTCTCCTCTTCCCCCATTCTCTATTTCTGTGGATAGCACTCTCATCCTTCCTGTCTCATCAGCTTGTAACCTTGGGGTCATCTTTGCCTCCTCCCTCTCCTCCTTCTCTGCACATATTCAGCAGACTGCTAAAACCTGTCATTTCTATAATATCACCAAAATTTGCCCATTCCTTTCTGAGCACACTACCAGAACCCTCATCCACACTCTTATCACCTCTCGCTTAGACTATTGCAACTTACTTCTCACAGGTCTCCCACTTAGCCATCTCTCTCCTCTTCAATCTGTTCAAAATTCTGCTGCACGACTAATATTCCACCAATGTCACTATGCTCATATTAGCCCTCTCCTCAAGTCACTTCACTGGCTCCCTATCCATTTCCGCATACAGTTCAAACTCCTCTTATTGACTTATAAGTGCATTCACTCTGCATCTCCTCAGTACCTCTCCACTCTCATCTCTCCCTACACTCCTCCCCAGGAACTCTGTTCACTGAGTAAATCTCTCTTATCTGCACCCTTCTCCTCCACCGCTAACTCCAGACTCCGTCCCTTTTATCTTGCTGCACCATATGCCTGAAATAGACTTCCTGAGCCAGTAGATCAAGATCCATCTCTGACCATCTTCAAATCTAAGCTAAAAGCCCACCTTTTTGATGCTGCTTTTAACTCCTAACCCTTATTCACTTGTTCAGAACCCTTATTTTATCATCATCTCTTTAATATTCCCTTATCTCTTATTTGTCCTGTTTGTCTGTCCTAATTAGATTGTAAGTTCTGTCGAGCAGGGACTGTCTCTTCATGTTCAAGTGTACAGTGCTGCGTACGTATAGTAGCACTATAGAAATGATAAGTAGTAGTAGTAGTAGTAAATGCATTGGGCCATTTTTTGGTGGGGGAGGGGCTTATTTCTCTGGACTCTCTAGTCTAATTTGCCTCATTTTGGACCCGATATTCAAAGAATGTATGCTCCTAACTTTGAGAGTTATGCTCTAAATTGCTCTCTCTGAAAATTATTAGACCTGAATACACAAAGTTTTACTCAGTATTTCACTAAATTCTTAAATTTAGAAGCATAAAACGTAGATGCATAACAGGGACAGATTTAGGGTGGGGAAAAGTTGCTAGAAGCTTACCATTAATTTTCAGCACTAGGGTCATAGATTAGGCTCACAAATCTAGGCAAATGAATGGAAGATCTACATTTATGAGCTTAATTTTTAAGCTCCTAAATTAAAATGAATTTTCAGCTGAAACCTTATGCTCCTGTTTAGCTGAAAAGAGGGCTCATTGTGTCTTTTTAACAGTTCTACCCTCATAGCAAGTTTCATCCCATTCCATTGCTTTCTTTCTTTTCTTTTATTACACTTAATAAACGCCTTTCAGGTCTTGCTATCAAAGTGGTTTAAAATAAATAAACAAATAAAAACAGGCTTTAAAAGTAAAGGAATGCCAATCTATTTATAGGAAAGCAAGGAACAAGGAAAAGACAGGGATAAAGGGTAAATAGAGCATATGACACTAACCCCCTTGTTTACAAAGCTGCATAGCAATAACGACACAGCCCATTCAAAGTGAATGGGCTGTGTCAGCATAAGCGCACTGGCAGCCATTAGTGCAGCTTTGTAAACAAGAGGGTATATTCTCAGAGGTTGGACACAGCCACACCATATCTAATCGCCAAAGGCCTTATGAAGAAGAAAAGCTAAAAGACCCGCCCTGAATTTGGGCCAAGTTCATTCTGAATGTAGATTAAGCAGGAGAGTGTTCCGGAGTGATGGAGCAGTATGAGAGAATGAACATTGTTGAGTAGCTCAAACCTTGGCCTAACAACTGAGGGAATGGCAAGGCAAAAATCATGGATTCTGCATAGAGGGCAAGGAGGAATGTGTAAGGTTTTAAGAGGCACAAGATGGAATAGGATCTTAAACACCAGAGTTAATATTTTAAATTGTATTCTAAATGAAAAGGAAGCCAAGAGTGTCACATCAGGAATGGGGTAGCATGGTCAAAATGTCTTGCCCCTGAGAAAATGCAAATTTCAGTGTCTTGCAATATTTATAAACATTTGAGAACTGATTGAGTGCTACTGGAATAAAGACAGTTAAAATAATCTAATTTAGAAAGAAAGAGGGCATGGAGACCAGTCATCTGTGATGCTGACTTGGGAAAACATTTCACAGAACAAAAAAGATGTAGAATATAGAAACAGGATCTTATCAGGGCACTAACCTGTTTCTCAAAGACAAAATGAAAGTCTATTACAATACCCAAGTATTTAAAGTTACCTAACCAGGGTGATTGAGGAATCATGCACAGTAGGAGAGAAAGATGGCCTAACGGGATGACCAGTCAGCTAGCATGTCACTGTTCTAGGAAAAATAATTAATATAAGACAATTGGAAGTAAGCCAGTTTGAGATGGTGGACAAGCATTGGTCAAGACAACTGAGGTCAGGTTTGGACAAGCAGGTATAATATGGACTGATACTGATACTATAAGTTTGAACAAGGAGAGCAAGTGGACTGAGAACGATGTTAAATAGTAATGGAGTGTGATAAAGTAAGTGAGGGTTGAGGATGGGCCTTCTGATTATACAGCCAGACAAGGTTGCAACAGTAAAGCAAAACTCTTTATTAACTCAAAAGTTGAAGCCTGTTACTTCACAGGTTCAGAAAATGAAGAGTAAAGTCTTGATTCAGAGGAAATATGAATTTAGCCCTGTGGCTGACAGGCCCCAAAACATAATTTACATAGTCTCTTTCTCAGGTGTCACAAGTGCTGGTCTAGTTTCAGCCGGGCTTCAAGATCAGGATTCTCACAATTATTCAAATTAAGGTTTGGCCTACCTGATCCAGGTTATGGTAGCTACACATAGGTAGTGAAGGCACATACAGAGGTCCCACTTCTCCCTTCCCTGGGTCTCCTTAACCCAACTCTGGCCCCATCTTTTATACTTCATGGCAGCTGTCATTCTGGCTCCACCCCTCCCTCTTTCAGCAGGACAATGAGGCTTAAGGTGGTTCTGACTCTGTGAGGGAGTATTCTTAAGAGAAAGGGGCAACGTCCTACAGACGCCTTCACATGGAGTGAGGATAAATCCCTGTGGGACCCCAGAAAGAAAAGAGAGATATGATGAGTTAGATCCTTTTAATGCAATGGAGAGAGAGCGGATGAGGACAGTGCCAGTAATACCAATATCCTGTAATCTAGAAAGGAGTAAATGATGATCTACAAGGTAGAAGTTAGACGAGCAGTCAAGAGAAACTGCCATAGCTATCTCACCATCATAGAAGGCTGTGTGGATCTCATTTAGAAGTGTTAAGATGGTCTCTGAACTATGACTGATCCTGAAACCTGACTGGCAAGGGTGAAGTACATTTGAAACCTCAATATGCTGAGTTAGTTGCTGAAAAACAATCTTTTCTACCAGTTTTGAAATAAAGTTGACATTTCAGATTAGACAATATTTAAATAGAATTGATAGTTCTAAGGAAAGTTTTTCAAAATCAAACACATTGTAGACTTCTTCCAGGAATTGGGAACTATACTTGAGGAAAAGGTTATTGTTAATAAGAGCCAAAGCAAGTGGGGTCAAACCACGATGAGGGAGGTGGAATCAGTCAGATGGAGTAAAGTCAGGTAGAGGAGTCATGTCTCATGGAAGATAATGTCTTCTTGTGAGAATTGAATGAAACCAGACATGTGAGAGAGATGAAGATGTCATACTTGATGGAAGAGTAAGAGTAGAAGAGGGTAAAGGGTTGCATAAAGAAGTAACTTGACCATGTAAGTATTGAGTGACGTCTACAGCAGAGGATGGCACTAAAAGCTGATTGGCCTGATCCTTATTCATAGCCAAGAAAAGCTTTTTAGGTTTGTCAACAGTATGACCTTTTTGATGTAGTAGCTTCTTTTAAACAACTGAACTTGAGCCTAATAGTAATGGCATAACTGAAGAAGCCGCACACTCCTACGATGTCACAGGGGGCAGAGCCAGCAATTGTCCTGGCAAGGCACACAGCTGACTTCTCCGTAGGCAAAGGCAGATGATATGGCACCAATTCTCTCCCACAACACCAGTGTTGATGCAGATCTGCATCACTGTCATTGTCTCTCAGAATTACGTGCTTGTTGTTTCAAGAAACAAAGGCCTGGGTGAACCCAAGGTCTGGAATTTGGATGAGAAGAATGTAAAGGGGCTACATAATCAGCTACTGATGATAGAATAGAGTCCTAAAGTGAAGCCTGATCAGATATTGGAATTCCAGAGGGGGGGGGGAGAAGAGGCAGTAGGGGATGGGAAGTCAGACGGATTAATTGAGGAGAAATTTCTACATTTGGCAGTGACATAGGAAGTATTCAAAAGAACTTTAGGTATGGTAAAAGGATAAATGACTGCAAAGTAGTCCATCCAGGAAAAAGGTACTACTGTAGGCTCTGAAATTGAGCATGAGACATTTGGGGAGTTATTTTATCTCTAGATGGATGGACAGACAGATGTTCTCAACACCCTTTGAATAATCTTCCCAACTTCTGTTGGGTTGGAAAAAATAAAAAATGTTTCAATTTGTCTTTCCCTTGGTAAGTATAGTACATGGCAGAAGACTTAGCACTCAGTACCCATATTATAGTAGATGTGTGTATGACTGACTTTCATGTCACTAATGTTGATAGTTTGCTTTAATTAAATTTCCTTTAAATTATTCTGGGAAAATGAACAACAGACGGGCTTCTTATTTTCCTTTCATTGTGTCTGTAAGCCTTGACATCAAAATGAAAGTTTTTTTTTTGTTTTGTTTTGGTATGAAAATAATCAAGAGGAACCTGACAGCTGCTGTCTAAAGCTGGTTCAGCACCTTGGCTAGTACTTTTGAAAGCTGTTAAGTGTAATCAGGAAAGTACATCACCACACAACTACTCTTTTTCAAACGGATGACCTCACAGCATTTGAATAGTCCCTGGGATTCTATATATCGTGCTGAGATTTCCATGCAGAAATCAAAGCGTATTCCATAACAATGCACATAAGCTAATAGGTTAACAAGCTAAGGATGAGCATAAGGAGATGAATGACCAGCAGGAAAAAATGAGGTTATAATGCCCTTGTATAAGTCTCTGGTGAGGTCCCATTTAGAGTACTGTGTGCAATTCTGGAGACCACACCTACAGAACGATATAAACAGGATGGAGTCGGTCCAGAGGGTGGCTACAAAATTGGTGAGCAGTCTCAGTCATAAAACATATAGGGATATGCTTATGAACTTCAACATGTATATACTAGAAGAGAGGCAGGAGAGAGGGGATATGATAGAGATGTTTAAATACCTCAGTGGTGTTAATATACAGGTGGTGAGCCTTTTTCAAATGAAGGAAAACTCTGGAATGAGGGGGGCATATGATGAAGTTAAGAGGAAATAGGCTTAGGAGGAATCTAAGAAAATACTCTTGTCATGGAAACAATGGTGGATGCGTGGAATGGCCTCCCAGTGGAGGTCATGGAGACAAGGACTGTGTCAGAATTTAAAAAAGTGTGGGACAGCCATGTGGGATCCCTTAGGAAAGGAGGAGAAAGTGGTTACTGAGGATGAGCAGACTGGATGGGCCATTTGGCCCTTATCTGCCATCATGTTACTATGTTTCTAATCAGCATTAATAATTGGATTTTAACAACCAATTATCAGCACTAATTTATTTATTTATTAGATTTTGCTCACACCTTTTTCAGTAGTAGCTCAAGGTGAGTTACATTCAGGTACATTGGATATTTCTCTGTCCCAGGAGGGCTCACAATCTAAGTTTGTACCTGAGGCAATGGAGGGTTAAGTGACTTGCCCAAGATCACAAGGAGCAGCAGTGGGATTAATTAGAATTTATGTGCGCTACTTGCTAAGAGTATTCTGTAACACGGCGCATGTAAATTCTAAGTTGAATAGTTGAAAGTGAGTATGGTTATGAGCATGGAATGAGCAAGTTGTGGGTGTTTCTAAAATCTATACGCATTGTTACAGAATACACTTGCTCCCCACCTAATTTAGACATCGGGATTTACACTTGGTGTAATTCACCGTGGCTAAATTTAGTCACATGGACTGGCACTCAGCATATTCTATAAACTGCAGTGAGCACTGCACCAATATTTTAAAATAAAATAATGGGGAGAACATTGCTTGACCCATAATGAGGGGCATAATCGAAAGTGGGTGCCCATCTCCATGGGCGCCCATCTCCGTGGGCGGCATGCGAAGGGGCGGGACAAACCGTATTTTCGAAAAAAGATGGGCACCCATCTTTTTTTTGATAATACAGGTTGTGCGGGGCAAATGCCTAGGATTTGGGCATTTTTGAGCCGGGCCCTATCGGTTTTCAGCAATAATGGAACCCGAAGGTGCCCAGCTCAAAAATGAACAAATCCAAGGCATTGGGTCGTGGGAGGGGCCAGGATTCGTAGTGCACTGGTCCCCCTCACATGCCAGGACACCAACTGGGCACCCTAGGGGGCAATTTTACAAATTAAAAAAGCAATTAAAATACCTCCCAGGTGCATAGCACCCTTCCCTTGTGTGCTGAGCCCCCCAATCCCCCCAAACCCACTGCCCACAAGTCTACACCATTAACATAGCCCTAAGGGGTACAGGGGGCACCTACATATGGGTACAGTGGGTTGTGGGGGGGGTTTGGAGGGCCCAACATTAACCAGCACAAGTGGAACAGGTGGGGGGATGGGCCTGGGTCCGCCTGCCTGACGTCCACTGCACCCACTAAAAACTGCTCCAAGGGACCTGCATACTGCTGTCAGGGAGCTGGGTATGACATTTGAGGCTCGCATACAGGCTGTCAAAAAAGTTTTTAAGTTCTTTTTTTGTGGTGGGGGTTAGTGACCACTGGGGGAGTCAGGGGAGGTCATTCCCGATTCCCTCCAGTGGTCATTCTGGCCATTTGGGGCACTTTTTTTGGGACTTGGGTCATGAAAAAAGGGTCCAGCAAAAAGTGACCCAAATTCTTGCATCTGCCGCCCTTTTTTTTTCAATTATCGGCCGAAGGCGCCCATCTCTCCTCGGCAGATAAACACGCCCCAGTCCCACCTTCACCATGCCTCCGGCACGCCCCCGTCAACTTTGTTCGTTCCCGCGATGGAGTGCAGTTGAAGACGGCCAAAATTGGCTTTCGATTATACCGATTTGGGCGCCTTTGCAAGATGGGCGCCCATCTCCCGATTTGGGTCGAAATATGGGCGCCCATCACTTTTAAAAATAAGGCAGAATGTGTCCTTGGAATGTCCAGTTGAGACCACGCAATCGCGCATGTGCAAATGCACAAGGCAATGGCACCATTTTTTAATTATGCTGGCCCAAAGTATGCTGGAAGTGAGAGAGGGTTACTGAAAGCCCACAAATGACCCCCTAGTGGTGCAAAAATTCATGCATGCGCAATGAGGGCACTAGAGACCTGCACTGACACCTGTTAGTTAAAATAAATATTTTAAGTATTTAAGAAGTGTTTGCAAGGTTATAAAATTAAGAATTTAGGTGTAGAGAGCTTGCTGATACATGATACGGTTTCATTTGTGTCCTGTTTTTATGCAAAATTCTAAGTTTTTAAAGTGTTTCATTTGGAATTCCTGGGGTCTAAAGAAATGCAAATTTTTACATAATTCAGATCAGGGCATTGCTCTAACATGAATTATATAGCTAAAAATAAAAAATGATGGTTATTAAGGCCATTTTAATATAAAATAAAGTATTGTAACATTACATGTTTCTAGGAGAAAATAGATTCTCAGTGGAAGCCTTAATTTTGGATAATTTCCTCAAAGAAAATTTAAATATTGGGCAAAATCTCTGGAAATTTTAAGTACTATTCTTAATGGGTACACCTTAGTAAATTAGTTGAAATTAGTATATTATACACTTTCTCAAACAACTATTATTATATTGTTATCAATCTTTATTAATTTTAACCATCATACCTTTGAAAACCTTTCCATTCAATGCTGTTCATAGTTATTAAAATCTTTCAAACATATCACCACTCTATCACAATTTTAATTGTATGAGTGGTGATATGTTGAAAGATTTTAATAACTATGAACAGCATTGAATGGAAAGGTTTTCAAAGGTATGATGGTTAAAATTAATAAAGATTGATAACAATATAATAATAGTTGTTTGAGTAAGTCGAATTTAATTGAGTTTGTGCAAGTTTGGTCCCAATTAAAAGAGAATTCTGTCAATAAAGCTTAATACTGGGAAGTTAAAGGTTATTTACCTTTAAACTTAAGTCTCATTAGAAAAGAATTCCTATTTTGAAGACTAAATCTGACTGAGATGAAAAAATTGTTTCAGGATTTAATCTGAAGTTAACAATCAGAGGAAACAGTTTGAGAATAAGAGAAACTCCTTGACCTCTGGTTTAAAGGAGAATTTCAGTTCTTTTACGGAAGACTTTCATTTAAGCAAAATTTTCCCCAGTTAACTGAGAGACTAGATGTGCTGTGAGAGTGTGTATGATATCAGAGAACTCCAAGAAACCTCCTGGGACCATGGTCTGACACCACAACACACAAATTGGGTGTGTGCGTAATTTTTGGCAACTTTTATAGAATTAGGGAGCTAACGCTTAAGTATATTTGGTTTCACTTTATTATTCTTTCAAAACCAACTGAATATTTGGGAACTATTCTATTCAAGCTGTCTCTATTTTAATCCTTCTTGCCTTCAGATCAGAGAGCCACACAGAGATAATGAACAAATACACCCACACACAGACAGCACAGATACAAATATACATGATCACATATGATCATGCACATACAAATACACACAAAAGAGTGGGTTGCTTTCCCAACTTGTTGGCATGGGTTTTTTCACCACTGCGTATGGACTGTCTAGCAAATCTGTGTGTGTTGTTTAGAGGTATGGGGTAAGAGAGGAAGGAGAGAAAAACATAGCTTGCAAAGTGACACTTGCCTCCTCCCAGGGTCTCTAACTTCAGTTCTCAGAGAAAATGCAGTAACCTCTTGAACATGTCAATGGCCCAGATTTGAAATTTTTCCAGTAATAAATCACCTGGACTGAATGGTATACACCCCAGGGTACAGAAAGAAATCAAATATGAAATTGCAGATCTACTTTTAGTGATCTGTAACCAGTCATTAAAATTGTCCGTAGTACCTGAAGAAAGGAGGGTAGCCAATGTAACACCTATTGATTGAGCATGGGACACCATCACGTTGGTAGTCAAGATAAGTAATCGGTAGCTCAGTACAACAGCATATTGTAAAGCAGTGTATATCCTTTGAGACAGATATTCTCTGTGATCTCTTTTTTGTGGAAACAGGCAATGATCTGCTGCTTTTTAGTTACTTCTATTTTTGATATTTTTGGACATTTAATTGTGTGGAGTTTTTTCTCGGGGGCCGTATGATGCTGCGCCGGGCTCATGCCTTATAGTCTGTTGTTTGGGCTGGCTGGGTGGCGTTACTGAATTCCCCCATTTTTCTCCACTTTAATTGGTCTTTTTTGCTAAAGAAAGTTGCAGATCATTGGGTTCTGCATTTTTGTAATAAATATACACAGGTAGTGTGAAACTGTGATCTTGAATTTCAAATTAGTATTTGAATAAACATGTAATAAATGCTTGTAAAATAGTAATTGTGAAGATGCATATTCATTAGAAACATCCTGAGCACCTGACTGGTTTGTGGCCCTCCAGGTAGAAACAGACCAAATCTGGTGGTTTTGATTCCGGCCGAAACTGAATCAGCAGCCCAAATCTGCTGCTCACCTTTGGCTAGAACCAAAGCCCAAATCAAGCACGCCATGCCCTTCCCGCCTGCCCCCATCCTGGCAGGAGTCAACCACCCACCTGCCCACAGGAAAACTGGTCCCTTGGCCTCTGCCCCCTTCCCCTGAATCAAAATGGCTGGCAAGACTGCCGCAGGAGGTCCCAACAGCCATTGTGAGATTGGCACTGGCATAAGCAGGAACAATCTCAAAATGGCTGTCAGGACCTCCCACAGCAGTCTCATAACGCTGCCACAGAAAGTCTTGCAGCCATTTTGATTCAGCAGCGTCACCGGGCAGGAATTAGTGGGCTTCATTACTGCCCCCAGGGATTGTTAAGGTAGACCTAGGCAGTCCAGGGGGGGGGGGGGTGGACATAGAGTGTTGCAGCTGCGGGTGCTGCAGTGGCGGATGCTGCAGGTGCGGGTGGGATGAGTTTGGTTTCTGACAAATATGCAGTGGCATTTTCAGCAGAGATCCAAACCCAGATTTCAGATCGTTTTCAGTGTCAAATCTGAAACCAAAACTGAAATTTGGTCATCCTCTACCTCCAGGATTGCAGTTTGACACCCGTGTTATAGCACATTAGCTTTCAGGACCACTACTAGCGCTGTGCTACTGGCACTGTGATCAATGTGATTATGAAAAGCATAATAAGAGGATAAAACAGATATGCTACTGGAACATTTTATTAGGCAAAGAGATGTATTTGAGCACGTACAATGAGATTCTGAGCTCGCTGACCTTCATGTCTAAGGCCTTTTGCTGAATACCATGACATTTACCCAAATGAAGTGGCATATTTTTATTTGCTACTGTAGGTTTTGGCTTTGGATTTTGAATTAGTTTGAAGCAACTCTATGAAATGTTTGAGAATAGTAGGAGATTGCTTCAAACTAATTCAAAATCCAAAGCCAAAACAGTTTGTATTCTATCCATCTGACAAAAATGTAAAATGCCACTGCTGAATATAGGATTTATAGTGATCATGAGAAAAGACATGGAAAGAAAACACCTCTTTTCCCCATTACAGAACTAATAATGGAGGGGGGGGGTAGAAGGGGGTAATAAAGTTAATGATTATTTATTACCCCCTTCTACCCCCCCCCTCCATTATTAGTTCTGGTAATGGGGGAAAAGAGGTGTTTTCTTTCCATGTCTTTTCTCATGATCACTATAAATCCTATATTCAGCAGTGGCATTTTACATTTTTGTCAGATGGATAGAATACAAACTGTCATTCAACAATGTTCCCAGTTTTGCCATGTTTTATGATAACTTGGGTCACTTTCTCCATGGTACAGATATATAGGATAGATTGTTCACATCAGTGTTGGTGGCAAATATTCTTTTGGTATTTGCAGCATTTCCACCAAATATAACTTGTAATAAATCAATACAATTTATATTTATTCACCCTACATGTTTATCACATTTATAAATCAGTGGGTTACTATTGCAACTAAGGAGTGCTCACGAGGAGCAGGACGCTCTCCTTGGTGCACTCTACATGCATGAGTGCAAGCCATACACAGCACCCTTTGCCCTACTTCGTTAGATTGCGCAGGAGCCCATAATAGCTGCACTGTCTGTTACAGAACATTCAGGAGAGTTTGAATTGCATAAAGCAAAACCGTGGAGTACAATGTGGTTCTTTGGAGCAGGAGTGAGTGATTGCTTGCTCCCCTGGACTGGTAAAGCTCACTGTAAAAGCCCTGCTTAATGTCCCAATACACGGGATCTCTATTCTGGACTTTGGCCCACTCCCAAGCTTGACAGGTGGAGTTGATGATTGTGTGTATGGGGAGGAGAGGAAGATGGAAGAACACTGTGACCCAGGACTGTGAGCTGGGTTGAGGATTGACCTCTGACCCTGGGGAACTGAGCTAGTACCTGGATGGCAAGACCTGGTTCCAGAAGTAAATACAAATTTGAAAGTACACCGAGGGGGGGAAGGGGGAACTTACAGAATTGCGGGTGGGGCAGGAGGAGAGTGGAAGGAGAGGTGCCAGACCACAAGCTGGAGAGAGGGGATAGGGGATGGAGAGTTCAAGAGCTGTGGACAGGGGGAGAGTGTGAGAGATTTCCATCCCTAAAAATGTGCCACCCTAGATGGCTGCCTAGTTCATCTAGTGCTAGAGCCAGTCCTGATAAGCATTAGCTTTTAAAAATAATTGGGGATACTATAAGAGTTCACTGGTTGCCCATACAAGCTAGAAAACTGTTTAAGATTTGTACAATGGTATTTAAAATTTTACATGGTTCTGCTCTGCAATGTATGTTTTCACTTATATCACGTCCTACTGTTGAGATACATATAAAGTGATATTATGATATTACACTTTCCACCACTTAAAGGTGTTAAGTATGTAAAAATTCTCAAATCCTCCTTTTCTTACTAAATAGCAAACATTTGGAATGGATTACCTAGAGATCTTAGGTACTGGAATAACTGGCCTTTAGAAAAAAATCTGAAAGGTGTGACTATTAAACAGTACTTGGTTAAGCTATGGTACTTTACTGGCACTATGCTGGAAACACATACCATACTAACTCTTAGGGTTATCTACCTAGTATTTTGTTCAATTTATGGTGTTTTATTGCTGTTAGGCTGAACGTTGATATTATATAGTAAACCTCAGTTCTCTTTAGAATGTAATCCATGCTGAACTTAATAGGTATACATGGAACATAAGTAAGTAATGTAATGTAAAACAAATTACTCAACCCCAGACACAGTGAAGGAGCTTGCTTAATATTGGGGGTGCTCAGCACCTACTGGATCCATGCAGCTTGCACCTATGCCCACATCAGTAGCTATTAAAATGCTTTTTATCTGACGACCACTTAGCAGTGTTTCACTGTGACTCTCTGCAGCATCTACAATCATTTGAGCTGCCTTCAAAATCTATCCCCCTGATATTCAGCCCATGGTAAGCAGGGTTTGGGTTTTTTTAACACTGGCCACCATGGGCTTTTTGTTCCTTGATATTCAGTGCCGGTCTCTGAACACCAGCCAGCACTGAATATCCAGGTATAGGTTGGCTGGTGCTAATTATCTGGGTGTTAGTGATATTTAGACTGTACCCAGATAGAAAACCAGATAATTAGGACAGCCTTCTTTCTAACTTTATCCGGGTAGTTACCTGGACTGAATATTGCCACTAACTGGGTAACTCCTAGCTTCGCTCATGTTCCATTCTCAGACCACTCAGGATGGTGCGAGCTGGTCTGAGCAGATATTCAGCAGCATTAGCTGGATTTTGCTATTGAAAATCAGGGTATGGACCCTATCAGTAGGACTTATTCAAATAGCGGCCATTCCTACCCAGGTAATAAACCCCACTGAATACCACCCCCTAATGCTTTGGCTACTCAGGTAACAGCCTTATGAGCAGAGCTGAAGAAGTAGCAGGTCCCCAGGAGCTATGTGTAGGGGCATCTCCGACAGCTGTGGTTGTGGGAGGGGGAAACCTCTTCTACATCTAGTTGGGTCCTGAGAGACTGAAAGGAAGAGTCTTCTTTAAGGCACTGGTTTGTGGGCAATCACCCAACATCTCAGAGTCTCTCCTGCAATCCGCCATTTTAAATGATGACACTCTCCACTCCTGACAACTATGGTTTAGAAATATAATTTACTGGGTGAATCAATAGATCTGAACAGCTCACCTGTTATGTTTACAGAAAACTATAGAAAAAATTATAAATGATAAAATATACAAAGCAGACACTGGGGTCATCTTCAGCTGTTTTCCTCTCAGTTCTTCTCTTCTTCTGTATTGAAATTCTGTAACAGGATCTCTCTCTCTCTCTCTCTCTCTCTCTCTCTCTCTCTCTCTCTCTCTCTCTCTCTCTCTCTCTCTCTCTCTCTCTCTCTCTCTCTGTAGTTCTCCAGTCCTCAGCTTTTCTAAAAATAAAAAAACAATGTTCTAAAATGATTAGAAATGGGACATGTTCATCAACATGGACCTGGGTTGCAGTTCCTCAGGGCTCATCTTTCACTTTGATCCTATTCACGTATTTTTTTAAGTTTTCATGGACATGAACTTAAAAGCTCTAGGCTTCTCATATTTTATTTATGCAGACGATGTTCATATTATTTTTCCCTTATCCAATTTATTTGAATACATGAACTTTTTTTTTTAATTTCAAATTGGATGATTAAACATTGCCTCCAAATGAATTCTGAAAAGATGGCATTGTTATGGGTGAGCAGGAAGTCCCCTTCTCTTCCAACTTTGAATCCAATATTAGACGGTTAAGTGATCAGCCTTAATCTGTGGTCCATAGTTTAGGGGTTTGGTTGGATTCTGCATTGGAGGGAAACTTTCAAATTACACGGTTATCTTCATTTGTACTTTTTCAACTTCAACTAATACATCAGATTCAGTCTTTTTTTTTCTCTTAGGATGACATACAAAAAATTGTTCATGCTTTGATATTCTACAGAATAAATTATGGTAATTCGTTTTACTTGAGATTTTGTAAGAATTAGAGAGTATTGCTTTATAGATCCAAATTTGACAGTGTAACTCCTTTACTGAAATCTTTGCTTTGGATTGAATTTAAAATTTTATGTATGGATGTAGTTCTGAGTAAGCGGAGGGGCATTTTTGAAAAAACATCTAAGTTCCATTTTGGAAGTTTTGCTAAAAACATCTGAAAATCAAGTGATGAACATTGCCATTTTTGAACCAGAAAAATATATTTTTGGTTCAAAAAGTGCCTTCTTCTAATTGTTTCCCCCTAAATTCTATAAATAGTGCTTAAAATTGCACGCACCAATTTGGACTTGCACCCAATTTGTGCACACAATTTAATTGAATAAGCCAATTAGCACTGATAATTGAGTACTAATGATCAATTATTGGGGCTAATTGCATTAATTAAAATGTATGCATGCATTATAGTTGCCGGGATTCATATGTAAAAAGGAGGCATAGCCATGGGAGGGGTCATGGGTGGATCAAGGGTGTTCCTAAAATGTATGCATGCTGTTATAGAATAAGAGGGATCTACACCTAATTTAGGTGCGAGGGTTTACACCAGAGTTTACTTGGTGCAAATTCTGATGTCTAAAGTTAGGCACCAATCCCAGTGCTAAGCGTTGTTTTTTCAGCGCCTCTTACAGAATAACTCTTAGCAAGTTTATTTTGGCCCTGGTTTTTCAGTACTACTTATAGACTTTGGTCCTTTGTGCTCAGTGTGTTTTTCTTTTGGGACCATTTTGGAAAATAAAATGTCCAAGAGAAAAATGTCCAAAACCTAGCCATTGGGATGTCTGGGGACCATCATTCTTAGTAGACTGGCCACACAGACATCCCAGCAGAGCAGTGGGGCACCCTAGAAGATGCTGCAGAGGACTTCACATGAAAAGTCCCAGGTACACACCTTACCATTATCCCCTTATATTGTATGGTGAGCCCTCCAGAAGCAGAAAAATACCTACTGTGCCTCACTGTACCCACTACGGTAGCTCTCAAACTTGCAGGTTTCACCTATATTTAGGTGCAGTGAGTATTTAGTGTATTTTGTAGGGCTCACATGCTCCACCACAAGTGTAGCTAAAAGAACAGTGGGAAGTGGTAATAGAAGTCTTGACACAGCACTGTGTTTCGGCAAAAAGACCTGCCTCAGGAGTCTTGTTTTTGAATCCGGAGAATCAAAACATTTGATGAGTCATTCTACCAATAGGTTAATATATCAACTGGTGTTGGAAGAAGTGGTCTTGAAAAAGACCTTTGGATAATCCTATGTGAACGCAGTGGTGCTCTCCATGTAGTGTACCAGTTAGAGTGAAATATGGGCCTGGGTCCCCTTCTCTAAAGTCCACTGCTTCAACCACTAGGCTACTCCTTGGATCTGCTTGCTGTTGTAACAAAAATGACCATCATATCTGGAGCAGTCATAGAGCCTGGTATGTACTGTCATTGTCACATCTTAGAGGGCTAGGAGGGGGACAGTGACCAGTGAGGGAGTAAGGGGTTTATGCCTTAATTCCTCCAGCAGTCATTTAGGGCACCTTTTTGTCACTTAGTCATGATTAACATAAGAGTAGCCATACTGGGTTAGACCAGTAGTCCATCTAGCCCATTATCCTGTTTTCCAATCAGTGGCCAAGCCAGGTCACCCGAATCATGGCAACACTCCATACTACAAATCTCAGGGCAAGCAGTTGCTTCCGATGTCTTTCTCAATAGCAGACTATGGACTTTTCCTCCAGGAATTTGCCCAAACCTTTTTAACCCAGATACGCTAACTGCTGTTACCACATCCTCCGGCAATGAGTTCCAGAGCATAACTATTCTTTGAGTGAAAATAAAATAGTTCCTCCTATTTGTTTTAAAGTATTTCCATGTAATTTCATTGAGTGTTCCCTGGTCTTTGTACTTTTTGAAAGAATGAAAAATCAATTCACTTTTGCCCATTCTACACCACTCAGCATTTTATAAACCTCAATCATATACTCCCTCAGCCATCTCTTTTCCAAGCTAAAAAGCCCTAACCTCTTTAGCCATTCCTCATATGGGAGGAGTTCCACCACCTTTAAAAAGGCTGTTTAGACAAACTTTTAATTTAACCGACTAAGATTTTGGGGTGCCTGCAACCAGTTTTCGTTGTTAAATAGCACTAGTCCCAGTACAGATCCCTGCAGCACTCCACTATTCACCTTCCTCCATTGAGAGAAATGGCCATTTAACCCTACCCTCTGTTTTCTATCCAATAACCAATTCCTAATCCACAGAAGGATATTCCTCCTATCTCATGATTTCTGAAAATCTAGATACACCATCAACCAGCTCACCTTTGTCCACATGTTTATTCACACCTTCAAAGAAAAGAAGTAAATTGGTGAGGCAAGTGTTCCCCTGGCTGAACCCATGCTGACTCTGTCCCATTAAACAAAGTTTGTCTTGTAAGAAACTATTTAGCTTCACAGCAATTATTTTACGGAATTCTGTGCCAACAGGTCTTTGATTGGAACAAGATTATCTGAAATTTCACAAACAGCCAAGTTTGGCTATTCCAAAGAATTTTAATTATTAGATTTTTTTAGGCTACCATCTTTAATTTGTTTGTAATGTAAAGGTTTTGATTATTATTGTCCTGTAAACCACACAGAGCCATCGGTTGACACAGTATACAACAATGCTATGTTATGTTATGTTATGTTATGTTATGTAAAAGACTGTTTTCCCTCTTAAATACTGTTATTTATGAACTCAGTAGCATTGTCATGAACTCCCTTGGCAATTTCCATTGGAGACAACCAACTAGAAAAAACACTCCCTTTCATCACGGGCTGCCTTTCAAGTACAGAGATAAAGGCTATCCAGATACACATTGAGGGGCATAATCGAACGGAAACGCCTATCTCCATGGGCGTTTATCTCTGAGAATGGGTCTGTGAAGGGGCAGGCCGAACCGTATTTTCAAAAAAATGGACGATTTTGAGCTGGGCGTTTGTTTTTTTTAGCGATAATGGAAACTAAAAACGCCCAGCTCAAAAACGTCCTAATCTGAGCCATTTGGACGTGGGGGGGGGGCCACGATTCGTAGTACACTCGCCCCCCTGATATGCCAGGACACCAACTGGGCACCCTAAGTCAGAAAAAGCTCCCACATGCATAGCTCCCTTACCAAGGGTGCTGAACACCCAACCCCCCTCCCCCAAAACCCACAAATGTACAACACTACCATAGCTCTTAGGGGTGAAAGGGGCACCTACATGTGGGTACAGTGGGTTTTGGAGGCCACCCATTTACCAGCACAAGTGTTACAGGTGGGGGGGGATGGGCCTGGGGCCACCTGGCTGAAGTGCACTGCGGTACTCACTAAAAGTGCTCCAGGGACCTGCATACACGCAGGCCTCTAGGACTGGTTGCTGCTATATAACCTTGGCACACCAGTTGACACCTGAAGACTAATCTCTACGAAAATGTCCTTTATTGGAATAACCGCCTTTACTCACAGTTAACTGCAGATCAGAGGTTGTGCCCCACTGGCAACGAGTCTCCCTGGTACTGAGATGAGCAGTAGGTCAGAACTGGCAGAATGCTGTACAATGTCCTCATTCAGCCACATTCAAGGGAAGAACTAAGTTGTCTAACGTGGCTAACACAGGAAAGGGAACTAAAACTGGCTTACAAAAATGGCCACTACCGCATGGAGTACAACAGGAAACACAACAGGGCACACTCTGACCTAGTAGGCAGGGGGAAAAGCACCATGGGAGAAGAGCCTACCAACTACCAACATTGTGAGACTGTAACACAAGCTAATGAAATAAGGGAGCCCAATACCCTACACCCACCACAATGCAATGCTGATGTGACCCAGTACTGCACCCGAGAGCTACATCTGACCCAGGGAAAGGCTGTGACAGGATCGAACACATTCTGCTGTCATGGAGGCGGGTACGGCATTTGAGGCTGGGAAAAAAGTTTTTAAAGTGGGGTGTTTTTTTTGGTGGGAGGGGGTTAGTGACCACTGGGGGAGTCCGGGGAGGTCATCCCCGATTCCCTCCAGTGGTCATCTGGGCAGTTGGGGCACTTTTTTGGGACTTGTTCATGAAAAAAAAGGGTCCAAAAAAAGTGACCCAAAATCACGGTAAAAACGCCTTTTTTTTTTTGATTATCAGCTAAAGACGCCCATCTCTCCTCGGCTGATAACCACGCCCCAGTTCCGCCTCCACCAAGCCTCCGACACGCCCCCATCAACTTTATTCGTTTCCGCGATGGAGTGCAGTTGGAAACGCCCAAAATCGGCTTTCGATTATACAGATTTGGGCGCCTTTGCGAGACAAACGTCTATCTCCTGATTTAGGTCGCACTATAGGCATTTTTCTCTTTCGAAAATAAGCTGGATAATGAACTAGATTCAATAAATGGTGCCTGTCATGAAATGCCTAGCCACCTGCCTGGGGTTACCCCGCAGCCACTTAGAGGGTCTTCCCTAGCATAGCTCAGGTCAGCCTGCACCTGCTGCTTATGCTTTACACTAGCAGCCTCCTCCCACCGACTGGGTCATAACCACCTCTAGGCAAGTCTCCCACTCTCAAATTAACCCCAGTGATTTCTAAGTTACTGGAGCCACATTCCCAGTGGTCCCACAGTTCTCAGAAAGCATTCAAAGTCCAAGCACAAAAACCACCAGGATTCTTTATCACTCCAGCCAGAGAGGCAATAAACTAAATATTGTTTATTGTCTTAAAAATTGACCAGTGGAACAATTGCAATTAGCAAACAATAACAGGTAACTGGAATATGGATCAATTATAACACTAACCAAACATTTGCATACTGTCTACACGGTACCTGGGAAGATCAGGACATATACTACTACTACTACTACTACTATTTAGCATTTCTATAGCGCTACAAGGCATACGCAGCGCTGCACAAACATAGAAGAAAGACAGTCCCTGCTCAAAGAGCTTACAATCTAATAGACAAAAAATAAATAAAGTAAGCAAATCAAATCAATTAATGTGAACGGGAAGGAAGAGAGGAGGGTAGGTGGAGGCGAGTGGTTACAAGTGGTTACGAGTCAAAAGCAATGTTAAAGAGGTGGGCTTTCAGTCTAGATTTAAAGGTGGCCAAGGATAGGGCAAGACGTAGGGGCTCAGGAAGTTTATTCCAGGTGTAGGGTGCAGCGAGACAGAAGGCGCGAAGTCTGGAGTTGGCAGTAGTGGAGAAGGGAACAGATAAGAAGGATTTATCCATGGAGCGGAGTGCACGGGAAGGGGTGTAGGGAAGGATGAGTGTGGAGAGATACTGGGGAGCAGCAGAGTGAATACATTTATAGGTTAGTAGAAGAAGTTTGAACAGGATGCGAAAACGGATAGGGAGCCAGTGAAGGTTCTTGAGGAGAGGGGTAGTATGAGTAAAGCGACCCTGGCGGAAGATGAGACGGGCAGCAGAGTTTTGAACCGACTGGAGAGGGGAGAGGTGACTAAGTGGGAGGCCAGCAAGAAGCAGATTGCAGTAGTCTAAACGAGAGGTGACAAGGGTGTGGATGAGGGTTTTGGTAGAGTGCTCGGAAAGAAAGGGGCGGATTTTACGGATGTTGTAAAGAAAGAAACGACAGGTCTTGGCAATCTGCTGGATATGAGCAGAGAAGGAGAGAGAAAAGTCAAAGATGACCCCAAGGTTTCGAGCTGAGGAGACAGGGAGAATGAGAGAGCCATCAACAGAAATAGAAAACGGAGGGAGCGGGGAGGTGGGTTTGGGGGGGAAAATGAGAAGCTCGGTTTTGGTCATATTTAATTTCAGGTGGCGTTGAGACATTCAGGCAGCAATGTCAGACAAGCACGCTGAAACTTTGGTTTGGATGCAAGGTGAGATATCAGGGGTAGAAAGGTAGATTTGGGAGTCATCAGCATAGAGATGGTAGGAAAAGCCATGGGATGAGATTAATGAACCAAGGGAAGAAGTGTAGATAGAAAAGAGGAGGGGACCAAGAACAGAACCCTGAGGTACGCCGACAGGCAGAGGGATAGAAGTAGAAGAGGATCCACCAGAGTGAACTCTAAAGGTGCAGAGGGAGAGGTAGGAAGAGAACCAGGAAAGGACAGAGCCCTGGAATCCAAGTGAGGACAGGGTATCGAGAAGTATGCTGTGATCGACAGTGTCAAAAGCAGCGGAAAGATCAAGAAGAATGAGGATGGAATATTGACCTCTGGATTTAGCCAGTAATAGGTCATTGGAGACTTTAGTAAGCGTAGTTTCGGTTGAGTGGAGAGGGCGAAAACCAGATTGTAATGGGTCAAGAATAGCATGTGAGGAGAGAAAATCAAGGCAGCGGCGGTGAACAGCATGCTCAAGTAATTTGGAGAGAAAAGGAAGGAGGGAGATGGGTCGGTAATTAGAGGGACAAGTAGGGTCAAGTGAAGGCTTCTTAAGGAGAGGTGTGACCACAGCGTGTTTAAAGGCAGCAGGGACAGTCGCAGTGGAAAGTGAGAGGTTGAGAATGTGACAGATAAAAGGAATAAGAGTAGGAGAGATGGCATTAAGAAGGTGGGTGGGAATGGGATCAGAGGAACAGGTGGTACATTTTGAGGAAGAAAGGAGAAGTGTAGTTTCCTCAATAGTAACTTCAGGAAAGGAGGAAAGGGAATGAGGGGAAGGAGAGAGAGGGGAACGGACTAGTGGAGGGAGAGCTGGTGAGGTAGAGAAAGCAAGGTTTATCTTTTGAACCTTGTTGTGAAAGAATTCAGCAAGGGTCTGAGGAGATAATGAAGGGGGAGTTGGGGGAGGGGGCACCTTGAGGAGAGAGTTCAATGTGGTGAAGAGAAGTCGAGGATTAGAGCCAAGAGAGTTGGTCAGTTGGATATAATAATCCTGTTTGGCACGTAAAAGAGCAGATTGGAAGGAGGTCAGCATGAACTTAAAGTGTAAGAAATCAGCAAGGGCCCGAAATTTCCGCCAGAGGCATTCGGCGGAGCGGGTACAGGAACGTAGGTAGCGGATATTAGAAGTCAGCCAAGGTTGAGGTTTTGTATGCCTTACAGGGCGGGTCATCAAAGGTGCAAGAGTGTCTAAGGCAGAGGATAGAGTATTGTTGTAAGAAGAAACAGCCTCGTTGACAGACGTGGATGGTGCCACAGTAGAGAGGAGGTTTGAAACATGGGAGGATAGAGATGAAGGGAAAATATCGTGAAGATTCCTAGATAAATTAGATAGGATAGGACGGGACTGGGAGGGAGGAGATTTAAGTGTGAAAGTTATAAGATGGTGATCAGAGGAGGGATGATCAGAGGCAAGGAAACTAGAAGGTGAACAGTTGGAGGAGAAGATGAGATCAAGACAGTGACCATTTTGATGAGTGGGGGAGGTGGAGCATAGTTGGAGATTAAAGGACGACGTTAAAGCGAGTAACTTGGAAATATAAGAGTTGGAAGGATCATTAGCAGGAATATTAAAGTCACCAAGGATGAGAGAGGGGGAGGAAGGATCATGGAAGAAGGCAAGCCAGGCGTCAAAGTCACTGAGAAAGGATGAAAGGGACTTTTCAGGGGGACGATAAATGACCGCTATTCGAAGAGGCAAAGGAGAGAAAAGGCGGATAGAGTGGACTTCAAAGGAGGAAAAACAGAGAGATTGAGGTGGAAGAAGGGGTTGAAATTTGGAGGAGGGAGAGAGAAGTAGTCCAACACCGCCCCCACGGCCAGCAGGGCGAGGAGTATGTGAAAATAGATAACCGCCATGGCACAGGGCTGCGACTGAAGCAGAGTCATCAGGGCAGAGCCAGGTTTCTGTTATGGCGAGCAGATGGAGGTGACGCGAGATAAAGAGGTCCTGGATATAGGGGAGTTTGTTACAGATAGAGCGGGCATTCCATAGGGCGCAAGAGAAGGGCAGAGAAGAGGAGGGGAGTAGAGGAATAGAGATGAGGTTAGAGAGGTCACGGTGAGATCTGTAGAGTTTGGATAGTAGTTGGTGAGGAGGGCCAGGATTGGGATTGATGTCACCAGCTGAGAGTAAGAGAAGGAGTAAAAGAGAGCGGAGGAGAGTAGGAGAGGTGTGGCCACGAAGGCATCGAAGGCGAGAGGTATTTAGGTGGAATGGGGAAGGCAAAATGGAGGGAAGAAAGAGACGGAGATTAAAAGCCAAGAGGGAGGAAGAGGGTAGGAGAGAAGGTGAGGTGATGAAGTCAATGGATGGGAAGTGAGTTCCTGTAGCGGAGAGAGGTAGGGGGTGAGGGAAAAGATTAGGAAGGGACAGAGCTAGGAAGAGAATGTGAATAGGGGCCATAAACGATTAAGGTACTTTAGCAACTGGAAAAAGATTAGATACAAAGAGAAAAATGCCCCGGCACCTAGAGCGGAGGCCCTGAGTGGATCGGGGTGGACCTGGGTGTCACCCCGGAGAAGGCTGTAAGGATATGCAGATGAGCTGCAAGTCCTCCACAGCACCTGAAAGGCAGCCGGTGGTAGAGGTGGGCACCTCTCAGCTGAGGAAAGGCTTACCAGGGGTTAGTCCGAAGCCAGCATTCCTCCCCCTGAGGGTCGCATGATCCTAGCCAAAAAGCACCTGGAAACTCTGTGCACTTGGAGAGAAGGCCCTGGGAAGATCGGGGTGGAACTGGAGTCACCCCGGATACAGCTGTGAGGAAATGCAGAAGGGCTGCAAGTCCTCCACAGCACCTGGTGGGAGCGCTGGGCACCTAGAGCGGAGGCCCTGAGTGGATCGGGGTGGACCTGGGTGTCACCCCGGAGAAGGCTGTAAGGATATGCAGATGAGCTGCAAGTCCTCCACAGCACCTGAAAGGCAGCTTCAGCAAAGAGATCTGTCTCTCTGTTCTCCCAGGCTAAGACTGGAGGCAAAACCAGCACACTCTAAAGGAAATGAGCTCCTGGGCCAATCAGAGCCCAGTCAACAAGATTTAAAATTAAACTGGTGCTTGCTTCTTGCTTGTTTTAAAGAAAAAGAACATTCAGTTCCCTGTAACAGCTTTATAGCAAAGAAACACCACCTGTGGCCAAATAGGAGAAATACAAGCAGAAAAGAATCCAATACATTTTACAGGCTTAAAACACACAGTTTCTTCACAGTGCCCAAATTTGAGCACCAAAAAAAATCCTCATGGAGTACTATAGAATAACATGTAGCACTGAGATCTGCACCCAACTTTGGGTGCAAGGATTTACACCAACTGAGACCTGGTGTAAATCCTGGCGTGTAAGTTAGGAGAAGATCCTTTGTATTCTATAATATTATCAGGCTTATTTTCGAAAGAGAAGGGTGCCCATCTTTCGACACAAATCGGGAGATGGGCATCCTTCTCACAGGGTCGCCCAAGTCGGCATAATCGAAAGCCAATTTTGGGCGTCCTTAACTGCTTTCTATCGCGGGGATGACCAAAGTTCACAGGGCATATCGGAAGCATAGCGAAGTTGGGACTGGGGCATGCTTAACACATGGGCGTCCTCGGCCAATAATGGAAAAAAGAAGGGCGTCCCTGACGAGCACTTGGCTGACTTTACTTGGTCCATTTTTTTCTTGCGACCAAGCCTCAAAAAGGTCCCTGAACTGACCAGATGACCACCGGAGGGAATCGGGGATCACCTCCCCTTACTCCCCCAGTGGTCACCAACCCCCTCCCACCCTCAAAAAAAAATATTTTAAAAGTATTTTTTGCCAGTCTCTATGCCAGCCTCAAATGTCATACCCAGCTCCCTGACAGCAGTATGTAGGTCCCTGGAGCAGTTTTAGTGGGTACTGCAGTGCACTTCAGGCAGGTGGACCCAGGTCCATCCCCCCCCCCTACCTGTTACACTTGTGGTGGTAAATGTGAGCCCTCCAAAACCCACCACAAACCCACTGTACCCACATGTAGGTGCCCCATTCACCCCTTAGGGCTATGGTAGTGTTGTACAGTTGTGGGGTTTGGGGGGCTCAGCACCCAAGGTAAGGGAGCTATGCACCTGGGAGCAATTTCTGAAGTTAATTGCAGTGCCCCCTAGGTTGACTGGTTGATGTCCTGGCATGTAAGGGGGACCAGTTCACTACAAATGCTGGCTTCTCCCATGACCAAATGGCTTGGACCTGGTCATTTCTGAGATGGGCGTCCTTGGTTTCCATTATTGGTGAAAACTGGGGGCAACCATCTCTAAGGACAACCATCTCTAAGGTCGACCTAAATGTTGAGAGTTGGGCATCCCCGACCGTATTATCAAAACAAAATATGGACACCCGTCTTGTTTCGATAATACGGGTTTCCCCGCCCCTTCGCAAGGACATCCTGTGAAGACGCCCTCAGGAAAACTTGGGTGCCCCGTTCGATTATGCCCCTCCACGTGCATCTTTAGTGAAGGCCTCTGACCCACCAATCCCCCTCCCATGGCTTAGCAAGATGCGAGAACAAGTCCTAATTGGAGCCAATTAACTGCAATAATTGGTTGCTAGTGCCCAGTTAGTGCTAGCTTTAGACTCGTTACTCAATTAAAATGTGTGTGCAACAAGTACTACTTGAATCTACTAGGCATCGCGCCAGTGGTGTAGCTACAGGGTACTTGGGCCCCCAAATTTTGGGTTTGGGCTCACAAGATCTGCTGGTTTGGCTGATGGGGATCCCCAATCCCTGCTAGCAGAAGCTTTCTTGGTCTGATATTCAGCACCACACTGCCTGTCCTGCTTCCCCCCTCCCCTGCAGGTATGCTTAGTTTCACTAAAACCGAGCATGCGCGTCAGGGCAGGCAAGCAGGGCAGGCAGCAAGGTATCGAATATTACTGCAGGAAGGATTCTCCTGGCAGGGCTGATAAGTGGGGTTGTGGCTTGGGTTGAGAGTGGCAGGATGGCAGGGCAAAATGTGCCCCCACACACACTTTGGGCTTAGGCCTCCCCCAAAATAATAATCGAGGTCTGGCTGCACCTGTGCATCATGTCATCTACTTTGCAGACTCGTTCTTCTGAAACTCTGTTCCCTAGAGATCCCTGCTGAACTGTCTTTTAAAAGTTTAAACCTGCTGTAAAGTTCTGCCTTTTTCTTCAAGCTTATAATCTATGTTAGGCGTGATTTATTGCAGACTCCACTAGTTTCCTTTGCCTTGCTTCTCTCCCTCCCTCCTCCCCTTCTCCTGGACTCAATTTTGTTCTGCTTTCTCACTCCCTGTTTTCCCCACTGTGTGAATAAATGGCTACGCTTTCTTTCCTATCTTTTATTGTAGTTCCTTTCCCATTTCTATAATCTGTTGTTGTAGAATTGTAAAATGTCTTGGTCTGCCAGCAAGTTTGAATGAATAGATAAATAAATATAGAATCCAGGTACACTCTGATATTCAGCGTATAGCAGGGGCCCCATATAAAGAGTAATTTTATAACCAGGCACTTGTGCAAGTATATGTACAGACTACCAGCACTTTTGTGGGTAAGTACTGTATATACTTACATGCATGCAGAAGGCAGCAAAACGAATGAGCACTTTTCTGTAAGAGCATGCATAAAGGGCACAGCATGACAATGCAAGGGAGTGGAGCATGGGAGGGATATGGACAGGGCTGCCATTTATGCATTCAACTTTCAGAATACAGCGGGGCTGATAGTCAGACCACAGGAGTGAGCCGGGTTAAGTCCCACAGTCGTGCTAATGCCAGATATTCAATGTCAGTTCATTTCCGGTGACCAGCATTGAATATCCTGTTTATTTTTGGCTGGTTTGAACTTAACCAACCAAGCCAATATTCGGCGCTAGCCCATGAAGTTCAAACCGGCCAAAGATATTCCAGGTATACACATGGCCAAAAATGGCCACCAAACCCATGCTAAAAATCAGTGGATAGCCGTTTATATTACGCAATATACCCAGCTAGCCTCTAACTGGCCATATTCAGCAGGAGACAGCTGATTGTCTCCTGCTGAATATTGCCAGATAGCCGGCTAAGTACCATTTAACCGGCCAGGTGCCATTCCTGTTTGGTTAAATGCTTTTGAATATCAAGGAGGAGTAAGTTATGTGCATCCTTGTCACATTTAAGTGCCCACAGTTACACCAGGTCTATTGCAAGTGTAACTGCGGGCAGGGCTGCTGAGAGGGGGGGCAAGATGCCCCAGGGCCTGGCCTCCAAGGGGAGCCTGCCTAGTGCCGGCTTGGCTGATTGGTCTCCTGCTCCTGTATGCTGCAGTGCCGGGTTATTGTGTTAACTCTGCTCTGCCAGCCACAGGTCCTTCTTCCTGCCTCGTCCTGCCTTCTGTGTGAAGTACTTCCTGTTTCAGCAAACACAGGAGGGGACGCGACAGGAAGAAGGATCTGTGCGGCAGAGCAGAGTTAATGCAGTCCCGGCACACAGGAGCAGGAGACAAGGTAGAGGGGCTCATGCGAGGTGGGGGGGCCATGTGAGGTAGTAGGGGGCATGCGTGGGGGTGGGCCTGGGGGGTGCTTGCCCAGGGCCCTGCTTTATCTCTCGGCAGCCCCGAATGCAGGTACCCAAATGTAAAGCACACCAATACCAGGTTATACTAGTGATCTATAACGAAATCTGGTCAGCCAGATGTCATTATAGAATAGGCTTTCACCGTATGGCATCAAGACATCTAAGAGGGGGCACCCACTCATAGAACTGACCCATTATTGGCTAAGCTAAGTGATTCTTCCAAAGCATGACCATGGTACACCAGCAAAGCTGAAAGAAAACGGCAACAAAAAAAGCATTTTGTCACCAGAGAAGACAACAAAGGGTTCATTCATGATGATTTCATACTCACTCTTCCCTCTTCTGCATCTTCTGAAGACACTCCACTTCGGACCCTGAAAATAATTATCAATCCGCAGGGAAAGTGACAGAAATAATCTTTTTTTTTTTCATGAACCAAGGTATTTCAGTTTTCAAGTTAATCTCATCCTAGTATTTCATTTTATTTCACTACGACTACTACTACTACTTATCATTTCTATAGCGCTACTAGACGTACGCAGCGCTGTACACTTGAACATGAAGAGACAGTCCCTGCTCAGCAGAGCTTACAATCTAATTAGGACAGACAAACAGGACAAACAAGAGATAAGGGAATATTAAGGTGAGGATGATAAAATAAGGGTTCTGAACAAGTGAATAAGGGTTAGGAGTTAAAAGCAGCATCAAAAAGGTGGGCTTTTAGCTTAGATTTGAAGACGGCCAGAGATGGAGCTTGACGTACCGGCTCAGGAAGTCTATTCCAGGCATATGGTGCAGCAAGATAAAAGGAACGGAGTCTGGAGTTTGCAGTGGAGGAGAAGGGTGCAGATAAGAGAGATTTACCCAGTGAACGGAGTTCCCGGGGGGGGAATGTAGGGCGAGATGAGAGTGGAGAGGTACTGAGGAGCTGAAGAGTGAATGCACTTATAGGTCAATAATAAAAAAAGTCTTAGCTGTTTTATCCAGTGTTTCTGCCTGAAATGAAAATTTATCTATTAGCTTAACTCTCTTCATACTACTTAAAGAAGAAAAAGTGAACAAAGTAACTTCTACTAACTCTAGATTTCCCTTGAAACTCAAAATGATTTTAAAAATATAAGGGAGCTAAACCGTAAAGGACCTTATATATGAGGCAGAAAATTTAAATAGCACCCTTGAATGCACAGGAAGCCAATGAGCTTTCATGTAGAAAGCAGACAGACTATCAATTAACTTTTTTGTAAATTCATGTTGTCCAGTACCTTGGTCAGACCATTATTTGGTTGATTTTAAAATTAGTTGGAGGGCGATGAGAAAAAGAAAGCATATGAAGCAGTTGTTAAACAATACAATACTAAAGGCAAGATTGATCCAGTTAGTTTTTGGAATAGAATGGATGATTTGATTTTTTTTTTTTCAGAGGGTGTGAACTAGGAAGATAATCTTTTTTTCTGAGTGGAATGAAAAAAGTGAGTTAGTGTTGGATGAAATTGCCCCTTTGACAATGAAATGGTTTGATGAGGAATTATTGAAACGGGATATCGGAAGATTAGAGTCTGGAGAACATTCTTACAGATGAGAATAAGAAAATATAGCAGCAAGTGATTCATAAATATAAATATATGATATTGATTAAAAGGAAAGAATATTATTCGAAGTTGATAGGGAAGAAATGTTAGCAAGCAAATTTTTAACATAGTTAATATATTGCTGGATGTGGACCAGCTAACCAGATCTGAAAATGCTTCTTAACCATTGTCTAATACATTTGCTACCTTTTTCAGAGAAAAGGTATTATCTTTAAGGACGCAGGTTACTACTGTAGATATTCCTAAATTAATGAATGATTTGGAGATCGCTGCTGATATGAGTTGGAGTAGCTTTGATATTATAGATTGTAATATGGCTGGACAGCTGCGCCAAAGTTATTCCAAGTCCTCTGTAGTTAAATGAGAAGTGCTTCTTCTGCATTCTATTTTCTTTTGTCAGATTGGTTACATTTTTGTTTTAATAGGGGTTTGTTAGGAGGAAGTATAGTTTTAACACCTATCCCTAAAACCCCCAAAGGCAATCTATAGGATGTGGGAAATTATAGAACAGTTACTTCAATTCCTCTCTTAATAAAGATCATGATGGCTTCTGTAGCGCTGCAGCTAGAGGATTATTTGTCTAGGATTGATCCTTCTACATTACTGTTAATCAACGTTTTGAAAGGGGTATAGCACAGAAACTCTCACAGGGTTTAGAAAGTACTACTACTACTACTTATCATTTCTATAGCGCTACTAGGCGTACGCAGCGCTGTACGCTTGAACGTGAGGAGACAGTCCCTGCTCGACAGAGCTTACAATCTAATTAGGACAGACAAACAGGACAAACAAGAGATAAGAGAATATTAAGGTGAGAATGATAAAATAAGGGTTCTGAACAAGTGAATAAGGGTTAGGAGTTAAAAGCAGCATCAAAAAGGTGGGCTTTTAGCTTAGATTTGAAGACGGCTAGAGATGGAGCTTGACGTCTATTCCAGGCATATGGTGCAGCAAGATAAAAGGAACGGAGTCTGGAGTTAGCGGTGGAGGAGAAGGATGCAGATAAGAGAGATTTACCCAGTGAACAGAGTTCCCGGGGAGGAATGTAGGGAGAGATGAGAGTGGAGAGGTACTGAGGAGCTGCACAGTGAATGCACTTATAGGTCAATAAGAGGAGTTTGAACTGTATGCGGAAATGGATAGGAAGCCAGTGAAGTGACTTGAGGAGAGGGCTAATATGAGCATAACGACCCTGACGGAATATTAGTTGTGCAGCAGAATTTCAAAGTAATAAACTAGACAGCCTCACCTTCACCAGGTCTGAAAACAGAATTTGCATGTTATCTGGACAGGAGAGGCAGTGCTGGGGAAAACAATACTAGCTGGATTTGTGAAATGACAAGAAAAATGCAGTAACATGGGGGTACATTTTCACTGAGGGCCAGTGCCCCCAACTTATAGCCAGATTTACTAAACTGTGCTACCCCAGGGCTCCCCACTCTCCCCCTATCTTTTCAACCTATTAATGCAGTCCCTGGGTGTTAGTCTTGACCAAGCTAAGATAAAACATTTTATATATGCTGATGCCATCACTGTGATTCTACCTGTCTCTTAACTGTGATCTGATATGCTATCTCAAATTGGAATTTGTATTATATGATAGACAACTGGATTGCATTTTCATAAACTCAAATTAAACAAGAGTAAACTAAGGGCCCTGTTTATTAAGCAGGGGCATAGCCAGACTTCGTGGGAGGGGGGTCCAGAGCCTGAGGTGAGGGGGCACATTTTAGCCTCCCCCTGGTGCCGCCAACCCCCCCCCCAAGCCATTGCCGACCCCCGCCGCCGCCACCACCACCACCAACAACAACAACAACTTTGACCCCCCCCCCCTGCTGACGACCCTCTCGACCCCCCCCCATCCCGCTGCCAACACATTGTCGCCTACCTTTGCGCAGCTTTGTAAACAGGGCTCTAGGTTTTAATGGCCTGGGCTGTAAATCAGATCCAAGATATGTTGAGTTTATATCCCTAGAAGTTTTCTCTGGATCTTCACTCAAAAATTCTGGAGGTGGAGGTGGACCATTTATTGTCTATGCAGTGTCATACTCAGTCCATCATTTGACTCTCTTTTGTAATGCTGAGAAAGTTGAGGATTTTTAGAAAGTATTTCAGCTTAGGTGTTTACAGGATTTTGGTTCAGTCTTTAATTCTTCCTAAACTGGATTATTGTAATCTTACGTTAGCTATTTTTTGCTAAATCACTTATCCACCATTTACAATTGGTTCAAAATTGTGCTGTTAGATTGATTTTTGGTTTATCTCGATTTGAGTCTCTTCAATCTTACTACTCCAAACTTCATTTTGGTTACCTGTTGCTGAGAGAATTCAGTTTAAGTTAGGTATTACCATCTTCAAAATTCTTACTGGTGAAATTCCTGACTATATGTTGAATTTACTAGATGCAATACTCGCAATCTTTTTCAACTAAGATTTCCAATGCATAAGAATTTAATCAATTCAACATCTCACACTGTCCATTCAATATCAGTTAGCTAATTTAAGGGGTCTTTTACAAAGATGCATTAGTTTTTTTAGTGCGCGCTAATGATTAGTATGCGATAAACACTAGAGATGCCCATAGGAATATAGGATTGTCTCTAGCGTTTAGCACATGCTTATTTTTAGCGCTCTAAAAATGCTAGTGCGCCTTTGTAAAAGGATCCCTTATTGAACCAGCTTCCATTGTTTTTGAGGCCTTGTACTCATTATCTTCAATTTAGAAAACATTTAAGAGCTCTTTTATTCTGCAAGGCAAGTTTACTACTGCTTAGTATATGTTACTATGTTTTAACTATTTATAGCTCCTGGATAGACTGGTCGAGCTCTTGATTACTGCAATCCAACCTTGAACTGAATAGGTATAGGCAGAATACAAGAACTGGCATAACATAACATAAAATGACATTGTAAGTAGTATACGATACCATACTTTGTATTCATATTTGAATATTTTTACTGCTGTAATTATCTATTGCTTATGTTTGATGTAGTCTTACTGTACAAAGCCTTGAGTGAATTTCTTCAAAAAGGCGGTAACTAAATCTTAATAAATAAATAAAACATTAACCCTCATATTCTATATATGGCATCCAATTTGTGCACACAATTTAATTGAGTAATGAGCCAATTAGAACCACTAATTGGGCACTAACAATTAATTACTGGTGTTAACTGGCAACACCGTTCTATAAAGGTGCAGGTTTAAATCTTTTAGCGTACAACTGAAAAGGGGTTTGGTCATGGGAGGAGCATGAGTGGGTTGGGGGGGCGTCCATTAAAGATGCACACAGCATTATAGAATTCAGGGAATATGCGCCTAATTTCTGCACAAGGATTTACACCAGGTTTCAGTTGGTGCAAATCACTTCTTATCATAGGCATAGTTTGGGGGAGGGGGCAAGGGAGTTATTGCTATCCCCCCCCCCCCCCAAATGGCTTGCCTCTTCATTTTCTTTATCTGGCATATCTCTCTCTCCTTCCAACCCCTCACTGCAGGGTCCAGTGTCACTCCTCTTCCTCTCCAGTCTGCTCCCGCTGCAGCCTTTCCATCTTCTGGGCTGCCGGCAGCGTTAGCAATGTAAGCATGCTGCCTTTGCCCGGACTGGAAACCTTCTCTCTGTTGCGACTTCCTGTTTCTGTGTAGGCATGTCGTTCACTGCAGAGAGAAGGGTTCTGGGCCAAGCAAAGGCAGTGTGCTTACATTGCTAATGCTGCCGGCAGCCCAGAAGATGGAAAGACTGTATCTGGGGGGCAAGGAGGGGAAAGAGAGAGTGCGTGACACAGGATCCAGCGGCAGTGGTGGTGACAGCGGCAGTGAGAGTGAGGGAGGGATGGAGGGAGAGTGAGTGAGCGATAATGGTCCAGGGAGGGAGGATGGGCGAGTGACACCAGACATAGGGAAGGAAGGAGGGAGGGAGGGTGACGCTGGACCTTATAGGAGTGAGGGAGGAAGGGTGGGTGACACCAGACCATGTGGGAAAGGAGGGAGAGAGGGAGGGAGAGTGACACTGACTCTATGGGGCAAGGGGAAGAGTGCCACCAACCTTGTGGAGGGAGGGGGGAAGCAACACCGGACCTTGTGGGGAAGGGGGAGGGAGGGAAAGTGACACCAGACCTTGTGGGGAGGGAGGGAAAGTGACACCGGACTTTGTGGAGGGGGAGAGGGAGGAAGGGAGAGTGATGCCATACCTTGGGAGGGGGACACTATACCTTGGAGGGAGGGAGAGCGACACTGGACCTTGCAAGGGGGGAGAAGAAAGAAGGGAGGAAAGGAGGGAGGGATAGCGACACTGGATCTTGCTGGGAGGGGGGGGAGAAGGAGAGAGCGAGAGATGCTGCGCCTGTGGATGGAGAGGGAAAAGGTTAAAAAGATGCCAGATCATAGGGGATAGGGAGAGAAATGCCAGACCATGGGGGAGGGGGATAGGGAAGCAAGAGCTTGGATGAGGAGCTGGGGAAGAGAGGGGGCAAGAAACTGAACCTGCTGGGGAGAAGAGAGAGACAGATGCTGGGATGAGGGGGTGGTTATATGATTTCTACTGATAACAAATTTAATAAGTTCAATAAAAATAGATACAAGCAAAAAGTTGTTTCTCTTTATATTGTACAGTATGTACCATATTCTTTTAGCAATTTCTGAGAGAAATAATAAATGTTTGTTCTCTTAGATTTCACTATAATGGAGATAACACAAGGTTGTCTTGGTGTTGCTTCCAAGGACAGAGAGAGACTAATCAAACTGGAATAAAAACAGGTTATTAGTGAAAGCTAACATTGAGAACAGAATTAACATGGAGGTGTACTAGGCTTGGATTGTGTAAATTGTGACTTTGTTCTTTGTTGTCCTTATGTTTATGTATATTTTTCATTAAAAAGATTTGGACTAAAAAAAACATGAAGGTGAAATATATGTTGGCTATAATTATAATATTGTCATAATAATGCTTATTTTTCTAGTACCCCTGGATGTATAAAGCACTATACAGTGATAAGTATTCAGATACAATATGTCCCTGCATCAGAGAACTTACAATTTACTTGAGATAAAGGGCTCCTTTTACAAAGCAGCACTACCAATTACTGTGCGTTGAATGTGAAGAAGCCCATGGGAATTGTTTTGGGCGGCGTTACGAGATGGATGTGTCCAGCGTATAATGGATAGCGAAATGCTTTCGCCCTGGCGGGAACATGGACGTCCATAGTTAGACCTCATATAAAAGCATCTAGGGTAAGAGGTAAGTTGTCTTTGGACCCATTCGCGATTTCTTGGAGTTGGAGAGTGGAGGAATAGTTGTTTGGAGAGAAAGTTGAGAGTTGTTGAGTGCCTTGTTACCTTTGTCTGTGTGCCTGGTTCCCTGTGCAGGCACACCTCCAGGCGCACTGGTTTGCTGCTCTATCTGCCCTTCAGTATGCTGGGGCTGGTGGCCACTAAGACCAGCTTCTGCATCTAACTGGTGCCATCACCTGCATAGCAAAAGGGGAGGAAGTGTGTTGGTCAAAATAACCCACTTTTGTTTTGCAGCATTCATATATGTGAGTCCCACATGTGAAGACCCAGGAAACAGATGGTGAGGAAATGGCATTGGCAGGCAGCCCACAGATGTCATTGTACATGGTAGAGAGCTGGAGACGAGGAGCGCAGTGTACTTTAGAGACTGATGTGCAAGATAGCCACACG